>NC_079358.1:3670471-3729032 GCF_029582105.1 Oenanthe melanoleuca | reverse complement strand
ATTATAGCAAAAAATCCGAATTTTATACCCAAAAATCCCGAAATTTATACCCAAAAATCCTGAAATTTATCCCGAAAAATCCCGAATTTTATACTCAAAAAACCCCAGAATTTATAGACAAAAATCCCGAATTTTATACTCAAAAAATACAGAATTTATAGCCAAAAATTCCAGAATTTATAGCAAAAAATCCCGAAATTTATACCCAAAAATCCCGAAAAATCCCGAATTTTATTCCCAAAAATCCCGAATTTTATACCCAAAAATCCCAAAATTTATACTTGAAAAATCCCGAATTTTATACTCAAAAAATCCGGAAATTTATACCTAAAAATTCCCAAAATTTAATTAGGGGATTTTTGGAGGGGGTTTTAATTAAGGATTTAATTGAGGGATTTAATTGAGAGGGAGTTAAATAACGGGATTTAATTAACGGGGATTTAATTGAGGGGTTTAATTAAGGGGGAATTAATTAACGGGATTTAATTAAGGGGATTTAATTAGGGGATTTAATTAATGGGATTTAATTAAGGGATTTAATTAGGGGATTTAATTAGGGGATTTAATTAATGGGATTTAATTAATGGGATTTAATTGAGGGGATTTAATTAATGGGATTTAATTAATGGGATTAATTATGGGATTTAATTGAGGGGATTTAATTAATGGGATTTAATTAATGGGATTTAATTATGGGATTTAATTGAGGGGATTTAATTAATGTGATTTAATTAGGGGATTAAATTAAGGGGATTTAATTAGGGGATTTAATTATGGGATTTAATTGAGGGATTTTAATGAGGGGATTTAATTAATGGGATTTAATTAAAGGGATTTAATTAGGGGATTTAATTAAAGGGATTTAATTAGGGGATTTAATTAGGGGATTTAATTAATGGGATTTAATTATGGGATTAAATTAAGGGGATTTAATTAATGGGATTTAATTACGGGATTTAATTGAGGGGATTTAATTAAAGGGTTTAATGAGAGTATTTAATTGATGATTTAATTAAAGGGATTTAATTAGGGGATTTAATTAGGGGGTTTAATTAATTGGATTTAATTAAAGGGTTTAATGAGGGGTTTCTGCACGAGAATCTTGCCCGGGGGTTGGGGGAGTCCCTATGACGTCACCCCAAATGATGACATCATAGCCCGCATAAATGACGTTATTTCGAACCCGATGACGTCATTTCCCGCCTACATGACGTCATTTCCCGCCCCCCTCAGTGCACGGGGAACGTGTGGATGACGCACGAGGAGATGGAGTCGCTGCCGGCCACGCCCAACGCGGTCAGAGGGGCCGGGGGAGATTTTGGGGGATTTTGGGAAAAATTTGGGGAGATTTTGGAGGAATTTGGGGGAAATTTGGGGAAATTTGGGGAGATTTTGGGGAAATTTGGGAGATTTTTGGGGGATTTTGGGGAAAATTTGGGGAAATTTGGGGAGATTTTGGGATTTTTGAGGGATTTTGGGAGATTTTGGGGAAATTCGGGAGATTTTTTTGGGAAATTTTGGAGATTTTGGGAAAATTTTGGGAGATTTTGGGGAAATTTTGGGGGAATTTGGGAGATTTGGGGAAATTTTGGGGAAATTTTGGAGATTTTGGGAGATTTTGGGAGATTTGGGAAAATTTTGGGGGGAATTTGGGAGATTTGGGGATTTTTTTGGGAAATTTTGGAGATTTTGGGAAAATTTTGGGAGATTTTGGGGAATTTGGGAGATTTGGTGAAATTTTGGGGAAATTTTGGAGATTTTGGGAAAATTTTGGAGATTTTGGGATGTTTTTTTGGGAGATTTTGGGATATTTTTGGACCCTCACCCAGTTTTTGTTTTCCCTTCCAGGAACCGCGGGAAATCAGCTGGGAACAGGTAGGGGGCGGGGCTTGGGGGGGGCGGGGCTTGAAGGGGCGGGGCTTGAGGGGCGGGGCTTGAGGGGGGCGGGGCTTGAGGGGGCGGGGCTTTAGCAGGTCCTGGCAGGGATATAAAGGAACAGGGGGTGCCATAACCAGGTCCTGGCAGGGATATAAAATTTTGGGAGTGCCCAAATCGGGTCCTGGCAGGGATATAAAGGATCAGGAGGTGCCCTAGCCAGGTCCTGGCAGGGGTCTAGAGGAACAGGAGGTGCCATAATCAGGTCCTGGCAGGGATATAGAGATCAGGGGGTGCCATAACCAGGTCCTGGCAGGGATATAGAGATCAGGGGGTGCCATAACCAGGTCCTGGCAGGGATATAAAATTTTGGGTGTGCCCAAATCGGGTCCTGGCAGGGATATAAAGGATCAGGGGTGCCCTAGCCAGGTCCTGGCAGGGGTCTAGAGGAACAGGAGGTGCCATAATCGGGTCCTGGCAGGGATATAAAGATCAAGGGGTGCCATAATCCGGTCCTGGCAGGGATATAAAGATCAGGAGGTGCCATAACCAGGTCCTGGCAGGGATATAAATCCCCCGCAGATCCTGGCGCACGGGGACATGAACCACGAGTGGGTGGGGAACGAGTGGCTGCCCAGCCTGGGGCTGCCCCAGTACCGCAGCTACTTCATGGAGTCGCTGGTGGACGCGCGGATGCTCGACCACCTCAGCAAGAAGGAGCTGCGGGGGCAGCTCAAGATGGTGGATTCCTTCCACAGGTGAGAGGGGCGCGGGAATTTGGGGGGACATCGGGAATTTGGGGGGAACGGCAAAAATTGGGGGGGAAACGGTAAAAAATTGGGTGGGAAATGGTAAAAATTTGGGTGGGAAATGGTTAAAAATTGGGTGGGAAATGGTAAAAAAATTGGGTGGGAAATGGTAAAAAGATTGGGTGGGAAATGGTAAAAAAATGGGTGGGAAATGGTAAAAAATTGGGTGGGAAATGGTTAAAAATTGGGTGGGAAATGGTAAAAAAATTGGGTGGGAAATGGTAAAATATTGGGAGGAAAATGGTAAAAAGTTGGGTGGGAAATGGTAAAAGTTTGGGGGAAATATTAAAAGTATGGGGAGGGGGGTCCCGAAATTTGGGGGGGACATCGGAAATTTGAGGGGGATATCGGGAATTTGGGGGGAACGGCAAAAATTGGGGGGAAAACGGTAAAAAATTGGGTGGGAAACGGTAAAAAATTGGGTGGGAAATGGTAAAAATTTGGGTGGGAAATGGTAAAAAATTGGGAGGAAAATGGTTAAAAATTGGGTGGGAAATGGTAAAAGTTTGGGGGAAATATTAAAAGTATGGGGAGGGGGGTCCCGAAATTTGGGGGGGACATCGGAAATTTGGGGGGGAATATCGAAAATTGGGGGGACATCGGAAATTTGGGGGGAATGGCAAAAATTGGGGGAAAAATGGTAAAAATTTGGGTGGGAAACGGTAAAAAATTGGGTGGAAAATGGTAAATTTTGGGTGGGAAAAATGGTTAAAAATTGGGTGGGAAATGTGAAAATTTTGGGGGAAAATGGTAAAAGTTTGGGTGGAAAATGTTAAAAATTTGGGTGGAAAATGTTAAAGTTTGGGGAAACCTTAAAATTTGGGTGGAAAACGGTAAAAGTTTGGGTGGGAAATGTTAAAATTTTGGGTGGAAAATGTTAAAAGTTTGGGGGAAATATTAAAAGTTTTGGGGGGGTGGTCCCGAAATTTGGGAGGGGATATCGGAATTTGGGGGAAATGGCAAAAATTGGGGGGAAAATTGTAAAAAATTGGGTGGAAAATTGTAAAAAATTGGGTGGCAAATGGTTAAAAATTGGGTGGGAAATGTGAAAATTTTGAGTGGAAAATGGTAAAAAATTAGGTGTAAAATGGTAAAAGTTTGGGAGGAAAATGTTAAAATTTTGGGGAAAAACGTTAAAAATTTGGGTGGAAAATATTAAAAGTTTGGGTGGAAAATGGTAAAAAATTGGGTGGGAAATGGTAAAAATTTGGGGGGAAACGGCAAAAATTTGGGTGGAAAACGTTAAAAATTTAGATGAAAAATGGTAAAAATTTGGTTGGGAAATGTTAAAATTTTGGGTGGAAAATGTTAAAAATTTTGGGGAAATGTCAAAAGTTTGGGGGCAAATGTCAGAAATGACCTTGTGACCTCCGGGGTGACCCCAGGACCCCCAAAATTGTCCCCAGGACCCCCCAAATTTACCCAAATCCCCCCAAAATGACCCCAACCCCTCACCCAGGGTCACTCCGGGGTGACCCCAGCCCCCCTTAAATGACCTCGGGACCCCCGGGGTGACCTCGGGGCGACCTGGGGACCCCCAAAATGACACTGAGACCCCCGAGGTGATTTTTGGGGACCCCGAGGTGATTTCTGGGGACCCCCGAGGTGATTTCGGGGACCCCCGAGGTGATTTTTGGGACCCCGGGGTGATTTCGGGGACCCTGAGGTGATTTTTTGGGACCCCCGAGTTGATTTTTGGGGACCCCCGGGGTGATTTTTGGGGACCCCGAGGTGATTTTGGGGACCCCGAGGTGATTTCAGGGACCCCCGAGGTGATTTGGGGGACCCCCGGGGTGATTTGGGGACCCCGAGGTGATTTTTGGAAGCCCCGAGGTGATTTTTGGGGACACCGAGTTTATTTTTGGGGACCCCGAGGTGATTTTGGGGACCCCCGAGGTGATTTTTCGGGACCCTGAGGTGATTTTTGGGGACCCCCAAAATGACCTTGAGACCACCGAGGTGATTTTTTTGGGACCCCCCGAGGTGATTTTGGGGACCCCGACGTGATATTTGGGGACCCCAAGATGATTTTTGGGGACCCCGGGGTAATTTCGGGGACCCCCGAGGTGATTTTTGGAAGCCCCGAGGTGATTTTTGGGGACACCGAGTTTATTTTTGGGGACCCCGGGGTGATTTTTGGGGGACCCCCGAGGTGATTTTGGGGACCCCGGGGTGATTTTGGGGACCCCGACGTGATATTTGGGGACCCCAAGATGATTTTTGGGGACCCGCAAAATGACCTTGAGACCCCCGAGGTGATTTTGGGGACCCCGAGGTGATTTCGGGGACCCCCGAGCTGATTTTGGGGACACCGAGGTAATTTTGGGGACCCCCGGGGTGATTTTTGGGGACCCCCGCCCAGGGTGAGCCTCCACTACGGCATCATGTGCCTGAAGCGGCTCAACTACGACCGGAAGGAGCTGGAGCGGCGGCGGGAGGAGAGTCAGGGGGGCACGGCCGGTACGGGGGGGCTGGGGGGGATTTGGGGGGTCCTGGGGGGGGTCCTGAAGGGATTTTGGGGGGTCTCAGGGGGATTTCTTGGGGTCTCGAGGGGTCCTGGGGGGATTTCGAGGGGTCTTGGGGGGATTTCGAGGGGATTTTTGGGGGTCTCATGGGGATTTTGGGGGGTCATGAAGGGATTTTGGGGAGTCCTGGGCGGATTTTGGAGGGTCCTGAAGGGATTTTGGAGGGTCTTGGGGGATTTTGGAGGGTCCTGAATGGATTTCGGGGCGTCCTGAAGGGATTTTGGGGGGTCCTGTGGGGATTTCGGGGGGTCCTGAGGAGATTTTGGGGAGTCCTGAGGGGATTTTGGGGAGTCCTGGGGGGATTTCGGGGGGTACTGAGGGGATTTTGGGGGGTCCTGGGAGGATTTTGAGGGGTCTCGAGGGGATTTTGGGGGGTTCTGGGGGGACTTGGGGGTGTCTCAGGGGGTCCTGAGGGGATTTTGGAGGGTCTTGGGGGGATTTGGGGGGTCCTGAAGGGATTTCCGGGGGTCCTGAAAGGGGTTTTGGGGGGTCCCCAGGGGATTTCGGGGGGTCCTGAAGGGATTTGGGGGGTCCTGGTGGGATTTTGGGGGGTCCTGGGGGGGGTTTTAGGGGGTCTCAGGGGGATTTCTGGAGGGTCTCGAGGGGTTCTGGGGGGTCCTGATGGAATTTCTGGGGTTCTCAGGGGGATTTGGGGGGGGTCCAGGGGGGTCCCCGTCTGGATTTTGGGGTCCCGGTGGATTTTGGGGTGCCCCAGGGTGATTATGGGATGGATTTTGAGGTCTCTGGCAGGGGTGGATTTTGGGATCTCAGGGTGGATTTTGGGGTGCCGATGGATTTTTGGGGTCCGGCTGGATTATGGGATGGATTTTGGGGTCCTGATGAATTTTGGGGTGCCCCAGGATAATTATGGGATGGATATTTTGGGGTCCCAATGGATTTTGGGGCCCCCCCAGACGTGGTGGTTGGTCCAACGAGCGGGTCAGCGCCTGGGTCAGCAGCGTGGGCGGGTTTGGGGTCTGGGCAGGTTTTGGGATCTCGGGGTGGATTTTGGGGTGGATTTTTGGGGTGCCGGTGATTTTGGGGTGATTATGGGATGGATTTTGGGGTCCCAGACGTGGTGGTTGGTCCAACGAGCGGGTCAGCGCCTGGGTCAGCAGCGTGGGGCGGGTTTGGGTCCTGGCAGGTTTTGGGATCTCGGGGTGGATTTTTGGGGTCCCGGTGGATTTTGGGATGGATTTTGGGGGATTTTTGGGGTCCCGATGGATTTTTGGGGTCCCAGACGTGGTGGTTGGTCCAACTAGCGGGTCAGTGCCTGGGTCAGCAGCGTGGGGCGGGTTTGGGGTCTGGGTGGATTCGGGATCTCGGGATGGATTTTGGGGTGGAGTTTTGGGGTGCCGGTGATTTTGGGATGGATTTTGGGGTGCTGGTGATTTTGGGGTGATTATGGGATGGATTTTTGGGGTGGATTTTGGGGTCCCAGATGGATTTTTGGGGTCCCAGACGTGGTGGTTGGTCCAACGAGCGGGTCAGTGCCTGGGTCAGCAACGTGGGTGGGTTTGGGTCCTGGCAGGTTTTGGGATCTCGGGGTGGATTTTGGGATGGATTTTTGGGGTGCCGGTGGATTTTGGGGTGGGTTTTTGGGGTCCCGGTGGATTTTGGGGTCCCAGATGAATTTTTGGGGTCCCCCCAGACGTGGTGGTTGGTCCAACGAGCGGGTCAGCGCCTGGGTCAGCAGCGTGGGCGGGTTTGGGTCCTGGCAGGTTTTGGGATGTTGGGATGAATTTTGGGATGGATTTTTGGGGTGCTGGTGATTTTGGGGTGATTATGGGATGGATTTTGGGGTCCCAGACGTGGTGGTTGGTCCAACGAGCGGGTCAGCGCCTGGGTCAGCAGCAGGGGCGGGTTTGGGTCCTGGCAGGTTTTGGGAGGTCGGGGTGTATTTTGGGATGGATTTTTGGGGTGCCGGTGATTTTGGGGTGGATTTTGGGGTGGATTTTGGGGTCCCAGATGGATTTTTGGGGTCCCAGACGTGGTGGTTGGTCCAACGAGCGGGTCAGCGCCTGGGTCAGCAGCGTGGGCGGGTTTGGGGTCTGGGTGGATTTGGGATCTCGGGGTGTATTTTGGGATGGATTTTTGGGGTGCCGGTGATTTTGGGGTGGATTTTGGGGTGGATTTTGGGGTCCCAGATGGATTTTTGGGGTCCCAGACGTGGTGGTTGGTCCAACGAGCGGGTCAGCGCCTGGGTCAGCAGCGTGGGGCGGGTTTGGGGTCTGGGCAGGTTTTGGGGTCCCGGGATGGATTTTGGGGTGGATTTTTGGGGTGCCGGTGGATTTTGGGGTGGATTTTTGGGGTGCCGGTGGATTTTGGGGTGGATTTTTGGGGTGCTGGTGATTTTGGGGTGATTATGGGATGGATTTTTGGGGCCCCCCCAGACGTGGTGGTTGGTCCAACGAGCGGGTCAGCGCCTGGGTCAGCAGCGTGGGCGGGTTTGGGGTCTGGGTGGATTTGGGATCTCGGGGTGGATTTTTGGGGTCCCGGTGTATTTTGGGATGGATTTTTGGGGTGCCGGTGATTTTGGGATGGATTTTGGGGTGGATTTTGGGGTCCCAGTGAATTTTTGGGGTCCCAGACGTGGTGGTGTGGTCCAACGAGCGGGTCAGCGCCTGGGTCAGCAGCGTGGGGCTGCGCGAGTTCGCGCCCAACCTGAGCGAGTCGGGCGTGCACGGGGCGCTGCTCGCGCTCGACGACACCTTCGACTGGAGCGACCTCGCGCTGCTGCTGCAGATCCCCACCCAGAACACCCAGGTGCGAACTGGGGGGACTGGGAGGGACTGGGAGGGACTGGGAGGGACTGGGAGGGACTGGGATAAACTGGGAGGGACTGGGATAAACTGGGAGGGACTGGGAGGGACTGGGGGGGACTGGGATAAACTGGGAGGGACTGGGAGGGACTGGGATGGGACTGGGAGGGACTGGGATAAACTGGGATAAACTGGGATGGGACTGGGAGGGACTGGGATAAACTGGGAGGGACTGGGATAGACTGGGAGGGACTGGGATAAACTGGGATAAACTGGGAGGGACTGGGAGGGACTGGGATAAACTGGGAGGGACTGGGATAGACTGGGAGGGACTGGGAGAGGACTGGGATAAACTGGGATAAACTGGGATGGGACTGGGATAAACTGGGAGGGACTGGGAGGGACTGGGAGGGACTGGGAGGGACTGGGAGGGACTGGGATAAACTGGGAGGGACTGGGATGAGGCGCTGCTGCTGCAGATCCCCACCCAGAACACCCAGGTGGGACTGGAGGGGGAACTGGGAGGGACTGGGATAAACTGGGATGGGACTGGGATGGGACTGGGATGGGACTGGGATAAACTGGGAGGGACTGGGGGGGACTGGGAGGGACTGGGATGGAACTGGGAGGGACTGGGATGGGGCTGGGAGGGACTGGGATAAACTGGGATAAACTGGGAGGGACTGGGATAAACTGTTAGGGAACTGGGAGGGACTGGGATGGGACTGGGAGGGTACTGGGATAAGACTGGGATAAACTGGGAGGGACTGGGATAGGAGTGGGAGGGACTGGGAGGGGACAGATCCCCACCCAGAACACGCAAGTGGGAACTGGGAGTGACTGGGATGGGATTGGGATAAACTGGGAGCGACTGGGATGAACTGGGATAAACTGGGAGCACTGGGACGAACTGGGAGAACTGGGATGAACTGGGAGAACTGGGATGAACTGGGAGAACTGGGATGAACTGGGACGAACTGGGAGCACTGGGATGAACTGGGACGAACTGGGAGGAACTGGGAGCACTGGGATGAACTGGGAGCACTGGGATGAACTGGGAGCACTGGGATGAACTGAACTGGGACGAACTGGGAGACACTGGGATGAACTGGGATGAACTGGGACGAACTGGGACGAACTGGGAGCACTGGGATGAACTGGGAGGAACTGGGACGAACTGGGATACACTGGGATGAACTGGGACGAACTGGGAGGAACTGGGATGAACTGGGAGGAACTGGGATGAACTGGGATGAACTGGGACGATACTGGGACGAGACTGGGATGAACTGGGATGAACTGGGATGAACTGGGATAAACTGGGAGCACTGGGACGAACTGGGAGAACTGGGAGGAACTGGGACGAACTGGGACGAACTGGGACGAACTGGGAGGAACTGGGAGGAACTGGGACGAACTGGGACGAACTGGGACGAACTGGGACGAACTGGGATGAACTGGGAGCACTGGGATGAACTGGGATGAACTGGGACGAACTGGGAGAACTGGGATGAACTGGGATGAACTGGGACGAACTGGGAGCACTGGGATGAACTGGGACGAACTGGGACGAACTGGGACGAACTGGGAGGAACTGGGAGGAACTGGGAGGAACTGGGACGAACTGGGACGAACTGGGATGAACTGGGACGAACTGGGACGAACTGGGACGAACTGGGACGAACTGGGATGAACTGGGATGAACTGGGAGCACTGGGATGAACTGGGATGAACTGGGACGAACTGGGATGAACTGGGATGAACTGGGACGAACTGGGAGCACTGGGATGAACTGGGATGAACTGGGACGAACTGGGACGAACTGGGATGAACTGGGATGAACTGGGACGAACTGGGACGAACTGGGAGGAACTGGGACGAACTGGGACGACACTGAGACATCACTGGGATGAACTGGGAGGAACTGGGAGGAACTGAGATGGCACTGAGACATCACTGGGATGAACTGGGAGGGCGACTGGGACAAACTGGGATGAACTGGGATGAACTGGGACGAACTGGGATGAACTGGGAGGAACTGGGAGGAACTGGGACGAACTGGGACGAACTGGGACGAACTGGGACGAACTGGGACGAACTGGGATGAACTGGGCTGAACTGGGACGAACTGGGACGAACTGGGACGAACTGGGATGAACTGGGACGAACTGGGATGAACTGGGACGAACTGGGACGAACTGGGATGAACTGGGATGAACTGGGACGAACTGGGACGAACTGGGACGAACTGGGATGAACTGGGAGGAACTGGGATGAACTGGGACGAACTGGGATGGGCACTGGCATGAACTGGGATGAACTGGGAGCACTGGGATGAACTGGGACGAACTGGGATGAACTGGGATGAACTGGGACGAACTGGGAGGAACTGGGATGAACTGGGACGAACTGGGATGAACTGGGAGCACTGGGAGGAACTGGGAGGAACTGGGATGAACTGGGATGAACTGGGATGAACTGGGACGCACTGGGAGGAACTGGGAGGAACTGGGACGAACTGGGATGAACTGGGATGAACTGGGACGAACTGGGAGGAACTGGGATGAACTGGGACGAACTGGGATAGCTGGGAGGAACTGGGATGAACTGGGATGAACTGGGAGGAACTGGGATGAACAGGGACGAACTGGGATGAACTGGGAGGAACTGGGAGGAACTGGGACGAACTGGGACGAACTGGGAGCACTGGCATGAACTGGGATGAACTGGGATGAACTGGGACGAACTGGGATGAACTGGGAGAACTGGGACGAACTGGGAGGAACTGGGATGAACTGGGACGAACTGGGATGAACTGGGACTAACTGGGAGGAACTGGGAGAACTGGGATGAACTGGGACGAACTGGGATGAACTGGGAGCACTGGGAGGAACTGGGACGAACTGGGACGAACTGGGAGCACTGGGATGAACTGGGAGGAACTGGGACGAACTGGGATACACTGGGATGAACTGGGACGAACTGGGACGAACTGGGAGGAACTGGGATGGAACTGGGAGGAACTGGGATGAACTGGGAGGAACTGGGATGAACTGGGACGAACTGGGATGAACTGGGAGGAACTGGGATGAACTGGGATGAACTGGGATGCACTGGGACGAACTGGGATGAACTGGGATGAACTGGGATGAACTGGGATAAACTGGGAGCACTGGGACGAACTGGGACGAACTGGGACGAACTGGGACGAACTGGGAACGAACTGGGAGGAACTGGGAGGAACTGGGACGAACTGGGACGAACTGGGATGAACTGGGAGGAACTGGGATGAACTGGGACGAACTGGGAGGAACTGGGACGAACTGGGAGGAACTGGGACGAACTGGGACGAACTGGGATTAACTGGGAGGAACTGGGATGAACTGGGATGAACTGGGACGAACTGGGAGCACTGGGATGAGCTGGTGCGGCCGCAGGCGCGGCAGCTGCTGGAGCAGGAGTTCAGCGCGCTCATCGCGGCCGGGACCGAGCGGCGCCTCGATGAGGTGGGGGCGGGACCCCAAAAACACCCCGGGACCCCCAAAAATCCGACCCTAAAATCCCCCGGGACCCCCCAAAAATCCGACCCTAAAATCCCCCGGGACCCCCCAAAAATCCGACCCCAAAATCCCCCGGGACCCCCAAAAATCCGGCCCTAAAATCCCCCGGGACCCCCAAAAATCCGGCCCTAAAATCCCCCGGGACCCCCCAAAAATCCCCGGGACCCCAAAAACTCCCCAGGAAAAATCCCCCCGGGACACCCAAAACCCCCCCGGACCCCAAAAACACCCCCAGGACCCCAAAAATCCTTCCGGGACCCCCCAAAACCCCCCCGGGACCCCAAAAATCCCTCCGGGAGCCCCAAGTAATCCTCCCTGGGACCCCAAAATCTTCCCAAATCCTCCCAAAACCCCCTAAAAATCCCCCCCAAATTCCCTTTAATTCCCAAAAACCCCCCAAAATTTCCCCCAAATCCCCCCAAAATCCCCCCGGGGGGGTCTCTGATTTCGGGGTCCCCCCCAGACCCTTCAGCCGCTCCCTAAACCCCCCAAAATCCCCCTTGAACCCCCAAAAATCACCTCAAAAACCCCCAAAATCCCCTTTAATTCCCAAAAACCCCCCAAAATCCCCCCAAATTCCCCCCGGGGGGGGTCTCTGATTTCGGGGTGCCCCCCAGGACGCCCCCAGACCCTTCAGCCGCTCCCCAGGGACCCCAAAATCCCCCCAAATCCCCTTTAATTCCCAAAATCCCCCCAAATCCCCTTTAATTCCCAAAAACCCCCCAAAATTTCCCCCAAAATCCCCCCAAAATGTGTCTCTGATTTCGAGGTGCCCCCCAGGACGCCCCCAGACCCTTCAGCCGCTCCCTAAACTCCCCAAAATCCCCCCAAAAATCCCCCTTAATCCCCCCAAAATCCCCTTTAACCATCCAAAACCCCCAAAAATCCCCTTTAATTCCCAAAAACCCCCCAAAATTTCCCCCAAATCCCCCCCAAATCCCCCCGGGGGGGGTCTCTGATTTCGGGGTCCCCCCCAGACCCTTCAGCCGCTCCCTAAACCCCCCAAAAATCCCCCTTGAACCCCCCAAAATCCCCTTTAACCCCCTAAAATCCCCTTTAATTCCCAAAAACCCCCCAAAATTTCCCCCAAAATCCCCCCAAAATGTGTCTCTGATTTCGGGGTCCCCCCAGGACGCCCCCAGACCCTTCAGCCGCTCCCCCTCCTGGCGGAAGCTGTTCCGGGAGAAGGAGCTGCGGGGGGGCGGCCCCGACGCCGCCGAGATGTTGCCCCCCAATTTTCGGGGGGGGCCCCTGGGGACGCCGCCCCTCCCCCTCCGCAAGGTCCAGCCCGACGGTGAGGGGGGAGGGGGATTTTGGGGGATTTTTGAGGGGATTTTTGGGGGATTTTGGGGGATTTTGGGGGATTTTTGGGGGATTTTTCGGGGATTTTTGGGGGGGATTTGGGGGGATTTAGGGGGAATTTTGGGTGGATTTGGGGGTTTAATGGGGATTTTGGGGGGATTTTGGGAAATTTTTGGGGATTTTGGGGGGAATTCTGGGTGTATTTGTGGGGTTTGGGGGAATTTGGGGGGAATTTTGGGGGATTTAGGGGGAATTTTAGGGGATTTTGGGGGGATTTTTGGGGGATTTTGGGGTAATTTTAGGGGGAATTTTAGGGGATTTTGGGGGATTTGAGGGGGATTTTGGATGGATTTGGGGGGTTTGGGGGGATTTTGGGGAATTTTGGGAGATTTGGGGGAATTTTGGGGGATTTTGTGAAGTTTGGGGGATTTTGGAGGATTTGGGGGATTTTTAAGAGGTTTTGGGGTAATTTTAGGGGGAATTTTGGGGGATTTGAGGGGGATTTCGGATGGATTTGGGGGGTTTGGGGGAATTTTGGGAGGTTTTGGAGAAATTTTGGGGTGGATTTTGGGGGGATTTGGGGATTTTTGGGGGATTTTGACTAGATTTGGGGGGATTTAGGGGGAATTTTGGGTGGATTTGGGGGTTTAATGGGGATTTTGGGGGGATTTTGGGGAATTTTGGGGGATTTTGGGGGATTTTGGAGGATTTGAGGGGGATTTTTGGGGATTTAGAGGGAATTTTGGGGTAATTTTAGGGGGGATTTTGGGGGATTTGAGGGGGATTTCGGATGGATTTGGGGGGTTTGGGGGGATTTTGGGAATTTGGGGGAATTTTGGGAGGTTTTGGAGAAATTTTGGGGGGATTTGGGGAATTTTTGGGGGATTTTGGGGGGATTTTTGGGAATTTTCGGGGGTCTTGGGAGTATTTTGGGGGATTTTCGGTAGATCTGGGGGGATTTTAGGGGGAATTTTAGGGGGAATTTTGGGGGATTTTAGGGGGGATTTTGGGGGGATTTGGGGGAATTTTGGGTGGATTTGTGGGGTTTGGGGGAATTTGGGGGGAATTTTGAGGAGATTTGGGGGGATTTGGGGAATTTTTGGGAGATTTTGGAGCAATTTTAGGGGGGATTTTGGGGGGAATTTTAGGGGGAATTTGGGGGAATTTTGAGGGAATTTTAGGGGGAATTCTGGGTGGATTTGTGAAGTTTGGGGGATTTGGGGGGGAATTTTGGGAGGTTTTGGAGCAATTTTAGGGGGGATTTTGGGGGATTTGAGGGGGATTTCGGATGGATTTGGGGGGAGTTTGGGGGGATTTGGAAGATTTTGGGGAATTTTGGGGAATTTTGGGGGTCTTGGGAGGATTTTGGGGGCTCGGAGGGGTCAATTCTTGGGAATTTGGGGGTTTTGGAAGGTTTGGGGGGAATTTTGGGGGATTTTTGGGGGATTTTCGGTGCATTTTAGAGGGAATTTTTGGAGGGTTGGGGGAAATTTGGGGGATTTTGGGGAATTTTGGGGGATTTTGGGGGATTTTGGGGGGCTGGGGGGTCAATTCTGAGGGATTTTGGGGAATTTGGGGTCAATTTTGGGGTTGGATTTGGGGAAATTTTGGGGTTGATTTTATGGGAATTTTTGGGAATTTTGGGGTTCAATTTGGGGGGATTTTGGGGAATTTTGGGGGATTTTGGGTTAATTTCTGGAAATTTTGGTGTTGATTTTGGGGAATTTTGGAGTTGATTTGAGGGAATTTTGGGGCTGATTGGGGGAAATTTTGGGGGAATTTTTAGGAATTTTGGGTTAATTTGGGGTTAATTTTGGGGTCGGATTTGGGGAAATTTTGGGGGAATTTTGAGTTAATTTTGGGGTTGATTTTGGGGCTGATTTGGGGAAATTTTGAGGGAATTTTTGGGAATTTTGGGTTAATTTTGGGGTTGATTTTGGGGAATTTTGGGGCTGATTTGGGGAAATTTTGAGGGAATTTTTGGGAATTTTGGGTTAATTCTTTCACTGGTTTTGGGGGTTGATTTGGGGTCGATTTTTGGGGGGGTCCTGGGGGGGGATTTTGGGGTGAATCAGGAGAATTTTGGTTTTGTTTATTTTATTTTTTTTTTGTGGGGGGGATTTTAAGATTTTTTTTTTGGTGGGGGAGATTTTGGGGTGAATCAGGATAATTTTTTTTTTTTTTTTTTTTTTGGGGGGGGGAATTTTGGGATTTTTGGTTTTTTTGGGGGGTCCTGACCCCCCCCTTGTCCCCTCCCCCCCCCAGGGAACTCGCTGCCCCCCCCGCGGGGGGATGGGGGGGTCTCGGTCCGGACCTACTCCTGTTAACGGTGAGGGGGCCCAAAATTTGGGGGGGGGTCCCAAAAATTGGGGGGGGGGTCCCAAAAATTGGTGGGGGGTCCCCAAAACTGGGGGAGGGGCTCCAAATTTGGGAAAAAATTTGGGGAGTGGTCTCAAATTTGGGTTAATTAATTGGGAATTTTGGGGGGGGGGTCCCAAAAATTGGGGGGGGGGGGTCCCCAAAACTGGGGGAGGGGCTCCAAATTTGGGAAAAAATTTGGGGGGGGGTCTCAAATTTTGGGTTAATTAATTGGGAATTTTGGGGGGGGGGTCCCAAAAATTGGGGAGGGGTCGGGGGGGGCTCCAAATTTGGGAAAAAATTTGGGGGGGGGTCTCAAATTTGGGGTAATTAATTGGGAATTTTGGGGGGGGGGCGTCCTGAGGGTTTTATTTTGGGGGGTGGGGCTTGAAAAATTTGGGGAGGGGTCTCAAGTTTTGGGTTAATTAATTGGGAATTTTCGGGGGGGGGGGTCCCCAAAACTGGGGGAGGGGCTCCAAATTTGAGTAAAAATTTGGGGAGGGGTCTCAATTTTGGGTTAATTAATTGGGAATTTTGGGGGGGGTCCCAAAAATTGGGGAGGGGTCGGGGGGGGCTCCAAATTTGGGAAAAAATTTGGGGGGGGGGTCTCAAATTTGGGGTAATTAATTGGGAATTTTGGGGGGGGGCGTCCTGAGGGTTTTATTTTGGGGGGTGGGGCTTGAAAAATTTGGGGAGGGGTCTCAAATTTGGGGTAATTAATTGGGAATTTTTGGGGGGGGGGGTCCCCAAAACTGGGGGAGGGGCTCCAAATTTGGGTAAAAATTTGGGGAGGGGTCTCAAATTTTGGGTTAATTAATTGGGAGGGACCTGGATTTTTTTTTTTTTTTTTTTTTTTTTTTTTTTTTTTTGGGGGGTGTTTAAAATTTTGGGGGGGCTGTAAAATTTTTGGGGGGGGGGAGGGTCCTGAGGGTTTTATTTTGGGGAAAAATTTGGGGGGTTCCTCATTTTTGGGGACCCCTCCCCTCATTATTTTATTTTTTTTCCCCTCCCCCCCCGCAGGGACCTGATGGATGAAGCCTAAAAATGGGGGAGGGGGAACCCCCAAATTCCCCCCCCCAAAAAAAAATTTTTGGGGACCCCCCCCCCAAAATTTGCTGAGCCCTTGTGGGGGAGGGGCTCTGGCTCTGCTGCTAAAAAAAAAAAAAAAAAAAAAGGGAGGGGGGGCTGGGGGTCCCCAAAATTTTGGGGGTTCCCCTCCCCCCCCCCAAATTTTTATCCCCCCCCGAGTGGGGGGGGCTGCATGAAAAAAAAATAAAAATAAAAAAAATGGGGGAAAACCCCCCAAAAATGTGGAAAATGTGGAATTTTTTTTTTTTTTTTAAATGGAGGGAGGTGGGGGAAATCCCAAAAATGGGAAAATTTGGGATTTTCAAAATTCTGGAAAATTTGGAATTTTTTGTGGGAAAAAAAATCCCCAAATCCTGGAAAATTTTGAATTTTTTTTGGGGAAAAAAAAAAATCCCCAAATCATGAAAAATTTGGAATTTTTGGGGTGGAAAAACAACTCCAAAAATCCTGGAAAATTTGAAATTTTTGGGAGGGGAAAAAAATCCCCAAAATCCTGGAAAATTTGGAATTTTTTTTTGGGAAAAAAATCCCCAAAATCCTGGAAAATTTTGAATTTTTTTGGGGAAAAAGAAACCCCCAAAATCCTGGAAAATTTGGAATTTTTGGGGTGGAAAAACAACTCCAAAATCCTGGAAAATTTGGAATTTTTTGGGGGAAAAACCTTCAAAAATCTCAAAAAATTAGAATTTTTGGGAGGGGAAAAAATCCCCAAAATCCTGGAAAATTTGGAATTTTTTTTTGGGAAAAAAATCCCCAAAATCCTGGAAAATTTTGAATTTTTTTGGGGTAAAAGAAACCCCCAAAATCCTGGAAAATTTGGAATTTTTTGGGGGGAAAAACCTTCAAAAATCTCAAAAAATTAGAATTTTTGGGAGAGGAAAAAAATCCCAAAATCCTGGAAAATTTGGAATTTTTTGTGGGAAAAACCCTCAAAAATCTCGAAAAATTGGAATTTTTGGGAGAGGAAAAAAAATCCCAAAATCTTGGAATATGTGGAATTTTTTGGGACACCCCCCAAAATAAAAGGGTTGGGGTCTCTCAGGACCCCCCAAAATCCCCTAAAAAAACCCAAAATCCCCCAAATCCAAACCCATCCTTCCAACATTTTTATTTCCCCTCCCCAAAAATCCCAAAAATCCCAAATTTTGGGGGGAGGGGTCTTCAAATCCGGGGTTCCCCCTCCCCAAAATCCTCTCAGGCTTCGGGGGGCTCCAAAATTTTGGCGAGAGACCTGCGGGGGTGGGGGAGGGGAGGTTAAATTTGGGGGTCCCCAAAATCCGCGGCGGGGTGGGGGAGGGGTCGGGGGTGATTTTTGGGGGGACCCCTCCCCAGATTTTGGGGGGCACTCACTGCAACAGCGCCGCCGAGAGCTCGTCCAGCAAACTGCCTGTGAAATTTGGGGGAGATTTGGGGGGTCAGGGGGGATTTTGGGGGTCCCCGGGCTGAATTTTGGGGGGTCTCAGGGAGATTTTGGGGTTCCCAGTGTGGATTTTGGGGGGATTTTGGGGTCCCCGGGCTGGATTTTGGGGGGTCCCAGGGGTGATTTTGGGGGGGTCCAAGGGGGATTTTGGGGTCCTAGGGGTGAATTTTGGGGGTCCCAGGGGGATTTTGGGGTCCCAGGGTTGATTTTGGGGGGATTGGGGGGGTCCCAGGTGGATTTTGCGGGGGTCAGGGAGATTTTGGGGTCCCAGGGGTGGATTTGGGGGTCCCAGGGGGATTTTGGGGTCCCAGGGGGGATTTTGGGGGTCCCAGGGGGATTTTGGGGTCCCCGGGCTGGATTTTGGGGGTCCCAGGGGGATTTTGGGGTCCCAGCGGGGATTTTGTGGGGGTCCCAGGGGGGAGTTTTGGGGGTCCCAGGGGGATTTTGGGGTCCCCGGGCTGGATTTTGGGGGGGTCTCAGGGAGATTTTGGGGTTCCCAGTGTGGATTTTGGGGTTGATTTTGGGGTTCCGGGATGGATTTTGGGGTCATTTTGGGTTCCCAGTGTGGATTTTGGGGGGATTTGGGGGGTCCCAGGGGGATTTTGGGGTCCCAGGGGTGATTTTGGGGGGCCTGGGGTGGATTTTGGGGGTTCTCAGGGAGATTTTGGGGTTCCCAGTGTGGATTTTGGGGGGGTCCCAGGTGGGTTTTGGGGGGTCTCAGGGAGATTTTGGGGGGTCCCAGGGGGGTTCTGGGGGGATTTTGGGGTCCCCGGGCTGGATTTTGGGGGGTCTCAGGGAGGTTTTGAGGGTCCTGGAGTTGCTTTTGGGGTTGATTTTTGGGGTCCCAGGTGGATTTTTGGGGGATTTTGGGGTTCCCAGTGTGGATTTTGGGGGGGTCCCAGGTGGGTTTTGGGGGGGTCCCAGATGGATTTTGGGGTCCCAGGGCAGATTTTGGGGTCCCAGGGAGATTTTGGGGTGAATTTCGGGGTCCCAGGCAGTTTTGGGGCAGATTTTGGGGCAGATTTTGGGGCTGATTTTGGGGTCCCAGCAGTTTTGGGGCAGATTTTGGGGTCCCAGGGTCAGATTTGGGCAGATTTTGGGGTCCCAGGGCAGTTTTTGGAGCAGATTTTGGGGCAGATTTTGGGGTCCCAGGCAGTTTTGGGTTTCCCAGGGTAGATTTTGGAGCAGATTTTGGGGTCCCAGGGCAGTTTTTGGGGTTCCCAGGGCAGATTTTGGGGTCCCAGCAGTTTTGGGGCAGATTTTGGGGTTCCCAGGTGAATTTTGGGGCAGTTTTGGGGCAGATTTTGGGGTGAATTTTGGGGTCCCAGGGCAGTTTTTTGGGGCAGATTTTGGGTTCCCAGGGCAGAATTTGGGGCAGGTTTTGGGGCAGATTTTGGGGCAGATTTTGGGGTCCCAGGCAGATTTTGGGGCAGATTTTGGGGTTCCCAGGGCAGTTTTGGGTTTCCCAGGGTAGATTTTGGGGCAGATTTTGGGGTCCCAGGGCAGTTTTTGGGTTCCCAGGGCAGTTTTGGGGTCCC
This sequence comes from Oenanthe melanoleuca, assembly GCF_029582105.1. Classification (NCBI taxonomy): domain Eukaryota; kingdom Metazoa; phylum Chordata; class Aves; order Passeriformes; family Muscicapidae; genus Oenanthe; species Oenanthe melanoleuca. The sequence goes on along the minus strand of NC_079358.1, from coordinate 3,709,794 downwards.
AGGGCAGATTTTGGGGTCCCAGGGCAGATTTTGGGGGCAGATTTTGGGGTCCCAGCAGTTTTGGGGCAGGTTTTGGGGCAGTTTTGGGGTGAATTTTGGGGTCCCAGGGCAGTTTTTGGGGCTCACCCGGCCGGCAGGCGGTGTCGCACAGCAGGGGACACAGGTAACACAACTGGCAGCCCTGGGGGAATTTTGGGGGGGTCAAAAAGGGGAAATTTGGGGGGGGGTCCCTGGGGGTCCCCAGGGGCTCAGGGGATTTTTGGGGGATTTTTGGGGGATTTTTGGGGGGTTTTGGGGTCACCTGGCAGGGGGGGCAGGGGGCGCCGGGGTCGCCCTCGGAGCAGGGACAGCGCGAGCAGAGGCGGCAGCGCTGGGGGGGGAGGGGTCAGGGGGGCCTGGAGACCCCCCAGGACCCCCCAAAATATCCCAAAATATCCCAAAATCCCCTCTGGATCAGCCCATGGACACCCTGATCCCAAAAATCCCCCCCAAAATATCCCAAAATATCCCAAAATATCCCAAAATCTCCTCTGGATCAGCCCATGGACACCCTGATCCCAAAACCCCCCCCCAAAATATCCCAAAATATCCCAAAATATCCCAAAATATCCCAAAATCTCATCTAGATCAGCCCATGGACACCCTGATCCCAAAAGTTCCCCCCCCAAAATATCCCAAAATATCCCAAAATATCCCAAAATCCCCTCTGGATCAGCCCATGGACACCCTGATCCCAAAAATCCCCCCAAAATCCCCTCAAATATCCCAAAATATCCCAAAATATCCCAAAATCTCCTCTGGATCAGCCCATGGACACCCTGATCCCAAAAATCCCCCCCAGAATATCCCAAAATGACCCAAAATATCCCAAAATATCCCAAAATCTCATCTAGATCAGCCCATGGACACCCTGATCCCAAAAATCCCCCCAAAATCCCCTCAAATATCCCAAAATATCCCAAATATCCCAAAATCTCATCTAGATCAGCCCATGGACACCCTGATCCCAAAAATCCCCCCCAAAATATCCCAAAATGACCCAAAATCCCCCAAATATCCCAAAATCCCCTCTGGATCAGCCCATGGACACCCTGACCCCAAAAACCCCCCCCAAAATATCACCAAAATAACCCAAAATATCCCAAAATATCCCAAAATCTCCTCTGGATCAGCCCATGGACACCCTGATCCCAAAAATCCCCCCCAAAATATCCCCAAAATCCCCTCAAAACTCTCCAAAATCTCCCCCAACCCCTCCCCAAAATCCCCCCAAATTCCCCAAAATTCCCCCAAAATACCTAAAATTCCCCCAAAATCTCCCGAAAATTCCTTCAAAACTCCCAAAATTTCCCCAAAATCCCCCCAAACCCCCCAAAATTTCCCTAAAATCCAACTAAATCCCACCAAAATCGCCCAAAATCCCTGAAAATTCCCCCAAAATTTCCCTAAAATCCCTCCAAAATTCCCCAAAACTCCCCAAAATCCTCCGAAATCTCCCCAAAATTTCCCCCAAACCCCACAAATCTCCCCCAAATCCCCCCAAAATTCCCCCAAAATTCCCCCAAATCCCCAAAATTTCCCCCCAAATTCCCCAAACCCCCCAAAATTTCCCCAAATCCCTCAAATCCCCCCAAAATCCCCAAAATTCCCCCAAATCCCCCAAAAATTTCCCCCAAACCGTCCAAATTTCCCCAAAATTTCCCCCAAATTCCCCCAAATCCCCCAAAATTCCCCCAAAATACCCAAAATTCCCACCAAAACCCCCAAAATTCCCCCAAAATTTCCTCCAAACCCCACAAATCTCCCCTAAATCCCCCCAAAATCCACCAAAATCCCCCCAAAACTCCCCAAAATCCCCCCAAATTTCTCCAAAATTTCCCCCAAATTCCCCAAAATCCCCCCAAAATCCCCCCAAATTTCCCCAAATTTCCCCAAAATCCCCCAAAATACCCCCAGTCCCCATCCCCACCTCGCAGTAGCTGCAGTAGCTGCAGATGGAGCCGGGTCTGTACCGGCCTTCGGCCTCACCCTCCTCCTCCTCCTCCTCCTCACTCCCTGCAATGTGGGGGAGGGGTCACCCCCAAAATTCCTGCACCCCCCAAAAAATCTTCATCCCATCCCCCCCCCCTCCCCAAAATCCCACCTTCATCTTCCTCGGAGCTGCCGCCTTCATCTTCATCATCATCATCATCATCATCTTCATCAGAGCTGGGGGGGCGACCTTCATCACCATCACCATCATCATCATCATCGTTGCCATGGCGACGGCCTTCATCCCCCCCGCGGCCTTCATCATCGCCGTTGCCATGGCGACCGCGGCCTTCATCCCCCCCGCGGCCTTCGTCGCCCTGGGGGTGAGGAGGAGGAGGGTGATGAAGGTCAAGGGGCTCCTCCTCCTCCTCCTCCTGAGGATGAGGATGGTCAGTGGTGGGGCCTTCATCCCCCTGGTGGTGATGATGAGGATGAGGATGATGAAGGCTCAGCCCTTCCTCTCCTTCTCCATCATGATGATGATGAAGGCTCAGCTCTTCCTCCTCCTCCTGGCGAGGGTGATGATGATGATGGTCACTGCTGTGGCCTTCCTCCCCCTGAGGATGAAGATGATGAAGATGATGATGAGGATGATGATGATGAAGGTCCTGCCCTTCCTCCCCCACCACCCTCCTCCTCATCCTCCCCCACCCAGGGCTGCTGTCCAGCCTTCCTCCCCTCCCTGATGATGATGATGATGATGATGATGATGAAGGCTCAGCCTTTCCCTCCCCTCTCACCTGATGATGATGATGGTGATGAAGGCTCAGCCCTTCCTCTCCTTCCTCCTGGTGAGGATGATGATGGTGCCGGTCACTGCTGTGGCCTTCATCCCCCTGAGGATGATGAGGATGATGAGGATGATGAGGAGGATGATGAAGGCTCAGCCCTTCCTCCCCTCCCACCTGAGGATGATGATGGTGATGAAGGCTCAGCCTTTCCTCCTCTCTATGATGATGATGATGAAGGTGGTCACTGCTGTGGCCTTCATCCCCCTGATGATGATGATGGTGAGGATGGTGAGGATGATGATGCTGATGAAGGCTCAGCTCCTCCTCCTCTCCCTGATGATGATGATGATGGTGATGAAGGCTCACCCTTTCCTCCTCTCCCTGATGAGGATGAGGATGAGGATGATGATGGTGATGAAGGCTCAGCTCCTCCTCCTCTCCCTGATGATGATGATGAAGGTGGTCACTGCTGTGGCCTTCATCCCCCTGATGATGATGATGGTGAGGATGATGATGAGGATGATGATGATGAAGGCTCAGCTCCTCCTCCTCTCCCTGATGATGATGATGATGATGATGCTGATGAAGGCTCAGCTCCTCCTCCTCTCCCTGATGATGATGATGAGGATGATGATGAGGATGGTGATGAAGGCTCAGCTCCTCCTCCTCTCCCTGGTGATGATGATGATGGTGATGAAGGCCAGGAGGGTCCTGAGCTCCCACCAGCAGCAGCAGCAGCAGCAGGAGGAGCCACGGCCGGAGCATGGCCGGACACTGAGTGGCCACTGAGTGACCAGTGACCACTGAGTGACACTGAGTGACCACTGAGTGACCACTGAGTGACACTGAGTGACCAGTGACCACTGAGTGACCAGTGACCACTGAGTGACCACTGAGTGACCACTGAGTGACACTGAGTGACCGCTGAGTGACCAGTGACACTGAGTGACCAGTGACCACTGAGTGACACTGAGTGACCACTGAGTGACACTGAGTGACCGCTGAGTGACCAGTGACACTGAGTGACCACTGAGTGACACTGAGTGACCCCTGAGTGACCACCGAGTGACACTGAGTGACCCTGAGTGACCACTGAGTGACACTGAGTGACCACTGAGTGACCACTGAGTGACACTGAGTGACCACTGAGTGAGTGACTGTCACTGAGTGACCCTAAGTGACCACTGAGTGACCAGAGTGACCACTGAGTGACACTGAGTGACCGCTGAGTGACCAGTGACACTGAGTGACCACTGAGTGACACTGAGTGACCCCTGAGTGACCAGTGACCACTGAGTGACCCTGAGTGACCAGTGACCACTGAGTGACACTGAGTGACCACTGAGTGACCACTGAGTGACACTGAGTGACCAGTGACCACTGAGTGACCAGTGACACTGAGTGACCACTGAGTGACCACTGAGTGACACTGAGTGACCAGTGACCACTGAGTGACACTGAGTGACCACTGAGTGACACTGAGTGACCCTGAGTGACCACTGAGTGACCACTGAGTGACCACTGAGTGACCCTGAGTGACCACTGAGTGACCACTGAGTGACCCCTAAGTGACCACTGAGTGACACTGAGTGACCCCTAGGTGTCACTGAGTGACCACTGAGTGACCACTGAGTGACCAGAGTGACCTCAGAGTGACCACAGAGTGACCACTGAGTGACCACAGTGACCACAGCCGGACACTGAGTGACCACTGAGTGAGTGACACTGAGTGAGTGACCACAGTGACCACTGAGTGACCACAGCAGCTGCCGCCCCTCCCCCACCCCCAAAATAGACCCGGCGAGGGGGGGTGGGGGAGGGGCAGGAGAAATTTGGGATAAAAACCCCCCAAAAATTCCCGATTTTGGATCTTTTTTCCCACATTTTAGGGGGGTCAAATTTGGGGAGGGGGAGGGGAGGGGGTCGCCCCAATATTTAAAAGGACCAACCTCCCCCCCCCCCAAATTAAAAATTCAAATTTATTAAAATTAAATTTGACCCATTTTTGCTGGGATTACCCCAAGATATTTAACATTTATTATTTAATATTCAATATTATAACTTTTATTTTTTTTTTCATTTTATTTTTTATTATTTGATATCTATTTAACATTTAATGCTTGATATTTAACACTTTACATATTAAGGATTCTGTATTTCATATTTAAAGCTCTATATTTAATATTTAAATTTCCAGATTTGATAGTCTATATTTAATATTTATTACTTATTATTTGTTAATAAATATTTAATATTAAATACTTGTTAATAAATATTTAAGGGGGACCCAAAAATTTCAGCCCCTTATTTAGGGGGGGTAAATTTTGGGAGGTGTGAAGCCAAATTTAATTTTTAAAATTTTTTTTTTTTTTTTTAAATTTTTTTGGGGGGGGTTGTTTCCAAAATTGGACGCTGCGAGCTAAAAATAACCCTGGAGGGGGAGGGGAGGTGCCGCGGGGGATTCTGGGATAGCTCGGCCTTGAAGGGGGGGGGTTGGGGCACCCCAAACATTTCCCCTCCCCCACCGCAAAAAAATAAAAATTAAAAAAAAAATTAAAAAAAAAAAAAGGGGGGGGGGGGGGCGGGGGAGCCCCAAGGACAATTTGGGGAGGGGGAGGGGAGGGTTCTGCCCCTCCCCCCACCCCCACACAACCTTGAGGGGGGGAAATAAAGGGGCGACCCCTCCCCCCACCCCCCCCCAAAAAAAAAACCGGACCCGCTCGCGCAGCGCCATGGGGGGGGCGCAGGTGAGGGGGGGGGGGAACCCCAAAATATTTTTTTTTGGGGGGGGGGGGATGGGAAATCCCAAATTATGGGGTGGGGGATCCAAATTTGGGGGGGGGGGGAATTGAAATCCTAATTATGGGGAGGGGGGACCCCAAATTATGGGGTGGGGGGGATATAGGACCCCAAATTTTAGGGTGGGGGGACCCGTGGGACCCCAAATTATGGGATGGGGGACCCCAATTATGGGATTGGGGGGGGGCATGGGAACCCAAATTTTGGGGTGGGAGCCATGGGACCCCCAAATTATGAAGTGGGGGGACCAGTGGGACCCCAAATTATGGGTAGGGGGTACCCTGAGCCCCCCCCTCAATTCCTCCAGGACCCCAATTATTGGGTGGGGGGACCCATAGGACGCCAAATTATGGGGTGGGGGGGGGGACATGGGACCCCAATTATGGGGTGGGGGTACCCCGAGCCCCCTCCCCAAATCCTCAAGGACCCAAATTATGGGGTGGGGGAGCCATGGGACCCCAATTATGGGGTGGGGGTCCCCCGAGCCCCCTCCCCAAATCCCTCCCCCCGCAGCTCCTGGCCCTGCTGACCCTCCTGGCGCCCCCCGCGGTTTCGGGGACCCCCGGGGACCCCCTGGCCGTGCTGAGCCCCGGGGCCGGGGGTCTCCCCGCGCTGCTGGGGGGGGGGTCCCGGCCGCCCCCCGTGCCGGCCCGTGAACGTGACGGTGGCGCTGGAGAAGGAGGAGTGTCCCCAGTGCCGGGCGGTGACAGCCACGGCCTGCGGGGGCTTCTGCAGGACACGGGTGGGGCTGGGGGGGATTTGGGGGGTCTGGGGGGGGAGATAGAGGGGTCTGGGGGGGGGTTGGGGGGATCTGGGGGGGATTTGGGGGCTCTGGGGGGGAGTTAGAGGGGTCTGGGGGAGAATTGGGGGGGTCTGGGGGAGAGTTAGAGGGGTCTGGGGGGGATTTGGGGGGAGTTAGAGGGGTCTGGGGGGGTTTGGGGGGGTCTGGGGGGGAGTTAGAGGGGTCTGGGGGGGTTTGGGGGGGGTTAGAGGGGTCTGGGGGTGTTTGGGGGGGTCTGGGAGGGGAGATAGAGGGGTCTGGGGGAGATTTGGGGGGGTTTATGGGGCTCTGGGGGGAGTTAGAGGGGTCTGGGGGGGATTTGGGGGGGTCTGGGGAGGAGTTAGAGGGGTCTGGGGGGGATTTGGGGGGGTCTGGGGGGGAGTTAGAGGGGGCTGGGGGGGATATGGGGATGTTTGGGGGGATTTGGGGGGGTCTGGGGGGTAGCTAGAGGGGTCTGGGGGATTTGGTGCAGATTTTGGGGGATGTGAGGGGGATTTGGGGAAGATTTGGGGGCGTTTGGGGGGATTTTTGGGGGGTTTGAGAGGCTTTTGGGGGATTTGGGGGAGTTTAGGGGGGTTGAGGGGGGTTTGGGGGAGATTTGGGGAAATTCTTGGGGAATTTTGGGGAGATTTGGAGGGGTTTGGGGGAGATTTAGGGGGAGTTATGGGGGATTTGGGGGGATTTTGGGGAATTTGGAGGAGATTTGGAGGGGTTTCAGGGGGATTTGGGGGGGAGTCGGACGAATTCTTGGGGGGATTTTTGGGAGTTAAGGGGAATTTTGGGGGAGTTTTGGGGGGATTTAGGGGATCTGATGGAAATTTGAGGGGATTTGATGGAAATTTGGGGGGATTTTGAGAGAATTCTGCCATTTTGGGGGGGGAGCAGCCTTGGGGGGGGGGGTCACAGCGCCTCGGACTCTGTTGGTGCGAATTCAGAACCGCTCTGGGGGCACTTTTTGGGATTTTTATTTTTGGCGTGTGGGGGTTCTTTAGCTGATTTTTGGGGTGTCCCCCCCCCCCTCCAGGAGCCGGTTTACCGCAGCCCCCTGGGCCCCCCCCGGCAGGCCGCCTGCACCTACGCCGGGGTTCGCTACGAGCGCTGGGTCCTGGGGGGCTGCCCCCCCGGCACCGACCCCGCCGTCACCGTGCCCGTGGCGCTGGGCTGCCGCTGCGGCCGCTGCCCCATGGCCGCCGCCGACTGCGCCGTGCTGGGGCTGGGACCCGCCTTCTGCGGGGCCCCCGCGGGGTTTGGGGGGTCCTGAGCTCGGCTCTGGGGATCCTCACCTCTCCTTTGTGGGGGTTTTATTTTGGGGGGGGGTAATAAAACCTCCAGGCCGCCAGGGGGCGCTGTGTGTGATTGAGGGAGTACCATAGAGTGGGGAACTTAAAACCTCCAGGCCACCAGGGGGCGCTGTGTGCCATTGGGTGGCACCATAGAGTGGGATCTATAAAACCTCCAGGCCGCCAGGGGGCGCTGTGTGCCATTGGGTGGTGTCATAGAGTGGGATCTATAAAACCTCGAGGCCGCCAGGGGGTGCTGTGTGTCATTGGGTGGTGTCATAGAGTGGGGACAATGAAACCTCCAAGCCGCCAGGGGGCGCTGTGTGCCATTGGGTGGCACCATAGAGTGGGGACTATAAAACCTCCAGGTCGCCAGGGGGCGCTGTGCGTCATTGGGAGGCTTACCATAGAGTGGGGACGGCTCTTTTTGGGGATTTTTGGGGGGGTCTTGAACCCCCTCCCCTGCCATGAGACCCCCCCTCTTCATTTACGGATTTGGGGGATAATAAAACCTCCAGGCCGCCAGGGGGCAGTGTGTGTAATTTCGGATTACCATAGACTGGGGTTCATAATACCTCCAGGCCACTAGGGGGCGCTGTGCGTCATTGGGAGGCTTACCATAGAGTAGGGACAGCTCTTTTTGGGGATTTTTAGGTGGTCTTGAACCCCCTCCCCGGCCATGAGACCCCCTCCCCCCTTCATTTACGGATTTGGGGGGTAATAAAACCTCCAAGCCACTAGGGGGCGCTGTGAGTCATTGGGAGGGTTACCATAGAGTGGGGACAGCTCTTTTTGGAGGTTTTTGGGGGGCTGAGAGTGTGAGGGACCCCCCCCCCCCCCCCCAAATTGGAGACTCTCCTTTTGGGGGGCTTCAGGTGGGGAGGGGCAACAAACTCCACCCCTGTTATTGAGGGATCCCTCCTCATTTTGGGGACCCCCAAACACTGACGACTCAAAAGTGTGGGAATCCCAAATCTCAGAGATGCCCACTCCAAATCTTGGGGATCCCAAATCTGGAGACCTCAAACCTTGGTGACCCCCAAATTTGGACAACCCCAAATTTGGAGACCCCAGTGTAAGGATCCCCAACTTTAACCCCCTCCAAGCCTAAATATCCCAACCCTCTGATCCTTGAAAAACCCCAAAACTCAGAGCCCCCCACAACTGGAGACCCCAACTTTGGTGACCCCAAACCCTGGAGATCTAAAATTTTGGGACCTTCAAACTTAGACCCCAAACCTTGGGAAGCCCAAATCCTGAGAATCCAAACCCTGGAGACCCCAAACCTTGGGGATTCCGAGCCTTGGAAATCCTAAATGTTGGAGCCCCAAATTTTTGATCTGATGGTGGATTAAGAGATTGGAGAGGGCTTGGGATCCAGGGGGAAATTTGATTTTGGGGGGAGAATTTGAGGAGATTGGGACTGGGGATTCCAGTGGGGGCAAAGGAGGGAATTCGGGAGGGGGAGATCTGGGATTTAGGGATCTGGGGAAAAATCTGGGATCTGGGGAAGTTCAAGGATGTGAGTGGGACATTTGGGATTGGAGGGGACGATTTGGGATCCGGGGACTTAAAGGGGATAAGAGAGAGAAGTTTCTTACCAGTTATGTCGGAGAATTAAAGCAGTTCTGTTATGAAAAACGGGGGAAATGTGAGGGGGAAATGGACGGGAACCGTGAGGGGAGAAAAGGGCGGGAAAATGTGAGGGGAGAAAAAAGAGAAGGAAACATTAGGGGAGAAAAAAGAACAAGAAATGTGAGGGAGAAAAGAGTGGGAATCATGAGGGGAGAAAAGGGTGGCAAACGTCAGGGAGAAAAGAGAGGAAATCGTGAGGAAGAAAAAAGAGTGGGAACTGTGAGGGGAGAAAAAAGAGCAGGAAACGTGAGGGGAGAGAAAAGGACAGGAAATGTGAGGGGAGAAAAAAGGACGGGAAAACGCGAGGGATAAAAAAACAATTTGAAACGGGAGGGGAGAAAAGAGTGGGAAATGTGAAGGGAAAAAAAGGGCAGGAATCATGAGGGGACAAAAAGGGCGGGAATCGTGAGGGAAGAAAAAAGAGAGGGAAACGTGAGGGGAGAAAATGGTGGAATCATGAGGGGAGAAAAGGATGGGAAAGCGTGAGGGGAGAAAAAAACCAGGAAACATGAGGGAAGAAAAGAGTGGGAATCGTGAGGGGAGAAAAGAGAGTGGGAAATGTGAAAGGAGAAAATGGCGGAATCCTGAGGGGAGAAAAGAGCGGGAAACGTGAGGGGAGAAAAAAGAGAGAAAAACGTGAAGGGAGAAAAGGATGGAAAACGTGAGGGGAGAAAAGGATGGAAAATGTGAGGGGAGAAAAGGATGGAAAATGTGAGGAGAGAAAAGAAGGGGAAACGTGAGGGGAGAAAAGGATGGAAAATGTGAGGGGAGAAAAGAAGGAAATCGTGAGTGGAGAAAAGGATGGAAAATGTGAGGGGAGAAAAGAAGGGGAAACGTGAGGGGAGAAAAGGATGGAAAATGTGAAAGGAGAAAAGGATGGAAAATGTGAGGGGAGAAAAGAAGGAAAACATGAGGGGAGAAAAGGATGGAAAACGTGAGGGGAAGGAAAGAATGGGAAAAGTGAGGGGAGAAAAGGAAAACATGAGGGGAGAAAAGGATGGAAAACGTGAGGGGAGAAAAGAAGGGGAAACATGAAGGGAGAAAAGAAGGAAAACATGAGGGGAGAAAAGGATGGAAAACGTGAGGGGAGAAAAGAAGGGGAAACGTGAAGGGAGAAAAGGATGGAAAATGTGAAAGGAGAAAAGGATGGAAAACGTGAGGGGAGAAAAGAAGGGGAAACGTGAGGGGAGAAAAGAATGGGAAACGTGAGGGGAGAAAAGGATGGAAAATGTGAGGAGAGAAAAGAAGGGGAAACGTGAGGGGAGAAAAGGATGGAAAATGTGAGGGGAGAAAAGGATGGAAAATGTGAGGAGAGAAAAGGATGGAAAACGTGAGGGGATAAAAGGATGGAAAATGTGAGGGGAGAAAAGAATGGGAAACGTGAGGGGAGAAAAGGATGGAAAATGTGAGGGGAGAAAAGGATGGAAAATGTGAGGAGAGAAAAGGATGGAAAACGTGAGGGGATAAAAGGATGGAAAATGTGAGGGGAGAAAAGAAGGAAATCGTGAGTGGAGAAAAGGATGGAAAACGTGAGGGGAGAAAAGAAGGGGAAACGTGAAGGGAGAAAAGAAGGAAAACATGAGGGGAGAAAAGGATGGAAAACGTGAGGGGAGAAAAGAAGGGGAAACGTGAAGGGAGAAAAGGATGGAAAATGTGAAAGGAGAAAAGGATGGAAAACGTGAGGGGAGAAAAGAAGGGGAAACGTGAGGGGAGAAAACAGTGGGAAACGTGAGGGGAGGAAATGGTGGCAAACCTCAGATCTCCTTTCCTGCAACCTCCACGATTTCCCAGAAATCAGCTTTTCCTTTTGGATTCACCCCAAACCCTCCCAAACTCGGCCCCTTCCTTCCCGTTCTGGCACCGGTACAGAACTGGATGTAAACAAATCCAAAACTTGCTGAAATTTTCTGGGTCCCTGAAGTCGCCAGTCCCGGAATGTCCCTGACTCAGGGGTGCCCTAGGGGGGCAGTTGGGTCTGGGTTTTAACGGCTGTAACTGGTTTAACTGGTGTAACTGGTTTATTTCTCTACCAGAACTGGTTTAACTGCTGTAACTGGTTTAACTGGTGTAACTGGTTTATTTCTCTACGAGAACCAATTTAACTGGTGAACCCGGTTTAACTGCTTAAATTCTCCAGTGTAACTGGTTTATTTTTCTACCAGAACCAGTTTAAGTGCTGTAATTTGTTTAACTGGCTTAATTCTCCAGTGTAACTGGTGTAACTGGTTTGTTTCTCTACTAGAATCAGTTTAACTGGTTTAACTGGTTAAATTCTTCAGTGTAACTGGTGTAACTGGTGTATTTCTCCACCAGAATCAGTTTAACTGGTTTAACTGGTTAAATTCTCCAGTGTAACAGGTGTAAATGCGTAACTGGTTTATTTCTCTACCAGAACCAGTTCAAATGTTTAAAAGCAGGTTTAACTGATTTAATCCTCCAGTGTAACTTCTGTAATTGGTTTATTTCTCTACCAGGACCAGTTTAACTGCTCTAGCTGGTTCAATTCTCCAGTGTAACTGGTGTAACTGGTTTATTTCTCTACCAGAACCAGTTTAACTGCTGTAACTGGTTTAACTGGTTAAATTCACCAGTGTAATTGGTGTATCTGGTTCATTTCTCCACCAGAACTGGTTTAACTGGTGTAACTGGTTTGGAGAATTAAACCAGTTAAACCAGTTACACTGGAGAAATTAACTGGTTACACCAGTTAACCCCATTATGTGACCCCTACAGGGACCACAAACCTGCCCTCAGGGCACCCTCAGGTACCTGCCCCAGGTGAGTCCCTCAGTCAGGGATATCCTGGGGCAGGTGGCTTCAGGGAGGCACAAAATTCCAGGAAGTTTTGGGTCTGTTTACATTCAATTGTGTGACGGTGCCAAAATTCAATGAGAAGGAACTGAAACAAAGGGTTAAGAGAATTCTGCATCCGAAGTGGGATGGGTTTGGAGTTTCAAGTGAAAGTGAAAGCTCTTGCTTTTGGAGATATCAGTGTCAGTTTTCAGTCACTTTGACCTTGAGGTGTCGGTTTTTGGTGGGGAAAAGAGACGAGAAAACCAGGAGGAGACGCTGGAGTGGGGAGAGAAGGGTGAGGAGACAGGGAGAGCCCGAAGCTGAGGAGATCCTGGAGCTGAGATCCCAGAGCTGAGAATCCAGAGGTAAAGTGATCCCGGAGCTGAGGAGATCCCAGAACTGAGGAGATCCCAGAGCTGAGAATCCAGAGGTAAAGTGATCCCGGAGCTGAGGAGATCCCGGAGCTGAGGAGATCCCAGAGCTGAGGAGATCCCAGAACTGAGGAGATCCCAGAGCTGAGAATCCAGAGGTAAAGTGATCCCGGAGCTGAGGAGATCCCTGGAGCTGAGGAGATCCCGGAGCTGAGGAGATCCCGAGCCAGGATGGGGTCAGTACAGAGCCGCTCTGTGGAGATCCAGATCTCCAACAAGACCGAGAGCATCACCCTGAAGAACTCCAGGTGAGACTGGGGAGGCATCGAGGGGACCCTTGGGGTGAAGGGGGAATCTTCTTCCATCCCCTGCTGATCCCACCAGCATCTCCCACCAATCTCACCCCATTTCTCCCCCCAGGTCTCACTTTGAATCTGGCTCCTGCTTCAACCCCCCCTGGCAGAGTTGGGCCCTGGTTCCTCTGATACCTCCCACTTCCAGGGCTCCTCCCCATCTTCGGGCGTCTCAGGGATCCTGGTCTACGAGTCCTTCACCTTGGCCATCTACTTCTCCAACCCCATCGACTCCAAATTCTCCATGGAGCTGGGGCTGGAGCTGTCCATGAGCAAAGCCCACCAGGGCAGTCTGGAGAAAACCTACACCCGCATGGCCAAGGGCACCTACTCCAGCTCCTTCCAGGACGCCAAGTTCGAACGTGTCACCGTGGGCGGTACCCACGGGACCGCCCAGCTGAGTCACGGCCCCATCAAGGTGATGGCCACCATGTCCAACGCCACCAGCTCCGTCCTCAAGGTGGTGCTGGAGGAGCAGTGGTGGACTGAGAGAGTAAACCCAGACTGAGATCCCACGGCCAGGCAAAGGCTGCCAGGAGAAGTGAGAGCCTGAGGAACCTTCTGTGAGACCTCCTGGACAGCCCTGGAACTGTGGTGACGACCCTAAAACCCTGCAGACGCCGTTAGAAACCCTTAGATGTATCTAGAACCCTATAGGCACCTCTAGAACCCCATAGACAGTTCTAGAACCCCGTAGGCATGTCTAAACCCCTGTACTGTCCCCTAGAACTCCATAGGCACTTCTAGAACCCTATAGAAACTTCTAGAACACCTTAGGAATGTCTGAAACCCTATAGAGACTGCTAGAACACCATAGACACTTCTAGAACTCTATAGGCATGTCTAAAACTCCATAGAGACCCCTAGAACCCAATAGAGACACCTAGAACCCTTTAAACACGTCTAGAAACCCCATAGGATTTTCTAGAACCCCACAGATGCTCCAGAAGATCCTTCAGCAGAACCTCACGGTCTCCAGGAGAACCTCGGAGAAACCTCCAGGAACCTTCTGTGCAGAACGGACACCCCGGGCTTGGAATGTTCCAGACCCCTCTGCTCTCCCATCCTGCATTCCCCCAACCCCGACCTCTCCAGAACTACTCCAAATACCCCCTCAAGACCCCAAGACTTCCCCAAAGACCCCCAAAATCGCACGAAAAACACTGAAAACACAAAGGGACCCCTTCCCACTGATATTGGGCATTTGTGACCCTCCAGGGTGAGACCCCCATGGGGGAGAGTCCTCAAAATTTCTAGAGATGCCTCCTCAGGACCCCCAAAACCTTCCAAATCTTGCCTCACTCTTTTTTACTTTTTGTTGCTTTGCTGAATAAAACCGGGAATTTTTGCACTTCATGCGTGGTCCAAAAATGGAATTTTGGGGTCTGGGAGGAGATTTGGGGTGTTTGGGATTAAGGGGGGAATTTGGGATGGGATGGGATGGGATGGGATGGGGAAAGGGATTTGGGGGTATATTTGGGATAACAGAGATCAATAAATTACTTCCCTGGAGTTCTGGTGTTCCTCCCCCCTCACTTTATCCAAATAGGATAATCCAAGATTGCGAAGAATTTCCTGATTATCTTTTTACCATTCTCTGAGTAAGTTGCAAGAACAAAACTGTTTTACATCACCATCTTACAGTCCAAGAAAAAAATTTATTAATTACACTTTTACTTCTAAGTTTGGTTAATAACAGAACTAAAAGAAAGAGCACGCATTCAGCAAAGTTTTCCAACATTATGCATATAATCTCACACCCAATTGTGAGAAGCCAATAATATGTTCTTGCAACAGCAGGAAACGTGAGGGGAGGAAATGGCGATAAACCTCAATTCTGTGTTGCTTCAAAGTGCACGATTTCCCAGAAATCAGCTTTTCCTTTTGGTTTCACCCCAAACCCTCCCAAAGGCCCCTTCCTTCCAGTTCCTCGCGTTCTGGCACCAGTACAGAACTGGATGTAAACAAACCCAAAGCACCCTCAGTTCTGGGATCTCCTCAGCTCCGGGATCTCCTCGTCTTCAGGATCTCCTCAGCTCTGGGATCTCCTCAGCTCTGAGATCTCCTTGTCTCTGGATCTCCTCAGCTCTGGGATCTCCTCAGCTCTGAGATCTCCTCGTCTCCAGGATCTCCTCAGCTCTGGGATCTCCTCAGCTCTGAGATCTCCTTGTCTCTGGATCTCCTCAGCTCTGGGATCTCCTCAGCTCTGGGATCTCCTCAGCTCTGGGATCTCCTCAGCTCTGAGATCTCCTCGTCTCCAGGATCTCCTCAGCTCTGGGATCTCCTCAGCTCTGGGATCTCCTCAGCTCTGAGATCTCCTCGTCTCCAGGATCTCCTCAGCTCTGGGATCTCCTCGTCTCCGGATCTCCTCAGCTCTGGGATCTCCTCAGCTCTGGGATCTCCTCAGCTCTAGCATCTCCTCAACTCCAGAATCTCTTCCTCGGCTCTGGAATGAGCAGAAATGGGCAGGAATGGTGGGAATGGAGCTGATCCTTGGCCTCACTGAGGGCTTGGGGCTTGTGGGACAACTGGTCCAGCTGGGGGACACTGTGGGGTGAGAGTGAGCCTGGGATGTGCAATGGGATAAGCCAGTTCCACCAGTTCCATTGGAGAGATAGACCAGTTAAAGCAGTTCCATTGGAGAAATAAACCAGTTGAAGCAGTCACATTGCAAAGTTAAGCCAGCAATACCAGTCAAACCAGTTAAAGATGTTACATTAGAGAATTAAACCAGTTCAATCAGTTCTATTGGGGAATGAAACCAGTCAAACCAGTTACCCCAGTTACACCGGTTAACCCCATTCTGTGACCCCTACAGGGACCCCAAACCTGCCCTCAGGGCACCCTCAGGTACCTGCCCCAGGTGAGTCCCTCAGTCAGGGACATCCTGGGGCTGGTGGCTTCAGCGAGGCACAAAATTCCAGGAAGATTTTTGGGTCTCTTTACATCCAATTGTGTGACGGTGCCAAAATTCAATGAGAAGGAGGTGAAACAAAAATCTGAAGGTGAAGAGAATGCAGCTTCAGAACAAGTCTGGGTTTGGGGTTTCCTGCGAAAGCGAAAGCTCTTGTTTTTGGAGATATCAGTGACTATATTTGGTCACTTTGACCTTGAGGTGTTGTTTTTGGTGGGGCAAAGAGCCCCGGCTGTGCTGAGAACACCGGGAGAAGACCCTGGAGAGGGGACAGAAGGGTGAGGAGAGAGAGAGAGCCCAGAGCTGAGAACCCGGAGCTGAGAACCCAGAGCTGAGAACCCGGAGCTGAGAACCCTGGAGCTGAGAACCTGGAGCTGAGGTACCCAGAGCTGAGGAGATCCCGGAGCTGAGAACCCTGGAGCTGAGGTCCCAGAGCTGAGGAGATCCCAAACTACAATGGGGGCGTTACTGAGCCGCACTGTGGAGATCCAGATCTCCAACAGGATCAAGAACATCACCCTGAGCAACCCCAGGTGAAGCAGGGGAGGCATCGGGGGGACCCTTGGGGTGCATGGGGGACTTCACCCCTGAAGGGATGAAGGGAGGGATCAACTGTCCGGAGTGGGATCTACTCCCAGGGGATTGTTCCATCCCCTGCTGGTCCCACCAGCATCTCCCACCAATCCCACCCCATTTTTCCCCCCCAGGACCTACTTCGAATGTGGCTCCTGCTCCAACCCCCCCCTGGCAGAGTTGGGCTGTGACTGCTCTGACATCCGCCACTTCCAGGGCTCCTTCCCATTCTGGGGCGTGGCTGGGATCCTGGTCTACGAGTCCGAGTTCTTCACCTTGGCCATCTACTTCTCCAACCCCATCGACTACAACAAGTTCTCCATGGAGCTGGGGCTGGAGCTGTCCACGGGACAAAGCCCACCAGGGGCAGTCTGGAGAAAACCTACACCCGCATGGCCAAGGGCGCCTACTCCAGCTCCTTCCTGGAGGCCAAGTTTGACCGGGTCACTGTGGGCAATAACCAAGGGGTCACCCGGGTGAGGGACTGGCCCCTACAAGGTGACGGCCACCATGTCCACCAGCAGGAACTCCATCCTCAGGGTGCAGCTGGAAGAGGAGCGGGGGACAAGTTTCAGCGGGGGACAAGAGGAACCGGGACAAGTTTCAGATGTGCTCAGGCAAAGGTGCCGGAACCTTTAGTGAGACCTCCAGGATATCTTACAAAGTATAGGGATGACCTGAAAACCCTGGAGACACCCCTACAAACCCTTGGATGTGTCTAGAACCCCCTAGGAACCTCTAGAACCCTGTAGGCACGTCTAAAACCCCATAGAGAACTCCAAGAACCCCATAGGCACTTCTAGAACCCCATAGGCACGTCAAAAAACCCATAGAGACCCCTAGAACTCTATAGACGCTTCTAGAACCCTGTAGGCAAGTTTAAAACCCCACAGAGACTTCTAGAACCCCATAGAAACCTCTAGAACACCATAGACCCTTCTGAAATTGCGTAGGCATAGTCTAAAATCCCATAGAGACCCTTTAGAACCTCATAGGCATTTGTAGAAGAAGGTAGGCATGTTTAAATTTCATAGAGACTTCTGCAACCCTCTAGAGACCTCTAGAACCCCATCAACATTTCTAGAAACCCACAGATTACTTCTAGAACCCCATAGAGACCCCTGGAAACCCATAGGCACTTCTAAAACCCCATAGGCAGCTCTAGAACCCCATAGGCAGCTCTAGAACTTCATAGGCAGCTCTAGAACCCCATAGGCAGCTCTAGAACCCCATAGGATTTTCTAGAACCCCACAGATACTCCAGAAGATCCTTCAGCAGAACCTCACAGGTCTCCAGGAGAACCTCGGAGAAACCTCCAGAACCTTCTGTGCAGAACGGACACCCCGGGCTTGGAATGTTCCAGATCCCTCTGCTCTCCCATCCCGTGTCCCCCCCAACCCTGAACTGCCTCATCCCTTTGTTCCTTTGCTCAATAAAATGGGAAAATTATGCACTTGGCCCACAGAATTAATAAAAATAAAAATAAAAATAAAAATAAAAATAAAAATAAAAATAAAAATAAAAATAAAAATAAAAAATAAAAATATAAAAATAAAAATATAAATATAAATATAAATATAAATAATATAAATATAATATAAATATAAATATAAATATAAATATAAATATAAATATAAATATAATACAAATAAAAATATATTTTATAAAAAGGGATTTGAGATTCGGGAGGGACCTTGGAATTGGGAGGGGCTGGGATGGGGATTTGGGAGGTGGAGATGTGGGATTCATGGGGAAAGGATCTGGGATTTGGGGGGATTTGGGATCAGGGGTTTTGGGAGGGAACAGTTACACCAGTGACACTGGAGAATTAAACCAGTTAAAGTAGTTAAACTGGCCCTGGTAGAGAAATAAACCAATTACACCAGTGACACTGTGGGATTTAACCAGTTAAACCAGTTAAACTGGTCCTGGTAGAGAACATTTCCCGCCATTTTCTCCCCTCACGTTTCCTGCTGTTGCAAGAACATATTATTGGCTTCTCACAATTGGGTGTGAGATTATATGCATAATGTTGGAAAACTTTGCTGAATGCGTGCTCTTTCTTTTAGTTCTGTTATTAACCAAACTTAGAAGTAAAAGTGTAATAAATAAATTTTTTTCTTGGACTGTAAGATGGTGATGTAAAACGGTTTTGTTCTTGCAACTTACTCAGAGAATGGTAAAAAGATAATCAGGAAATTCTTCATGATCTTGGATTATCCTATTGGGATAAAGTCAGGGGGGAGGAACACCAGAACTCCAGGGAAGGAATTGATTGATCTCTGTTATCCCAAATATTCCTCCAAATCACAAACATCCCCCTGGATCCCACCCCAGATCCCAAATTCTCCCATCCCAAATTCCCCCCTTAATCCCAAACACCCCAAATCTCCTCCCAGACCCCAAAATTCCATTTTTGGACAACAGATCCAGTGCAAAAAAATCCTATTTTTATTCAGCAAAGGGACAAAAAGAAAAAAAGAGTGAGGCAAGATTTGGGATGTTTCGGGTCTTCCCCTGGGGGAGTAAAAAAAGGCCTGATTTGGGGGAGGGGGTGTTCCTTTGTGTTTTCTGGGGTTTTGGGTGGAATTTTGGGGGGTCTCTGGAAATGTTTTAGGGTCTTGAGGACGTATTCGGGGTGGTTCTGGAGAGGCTGGGATTTGGGGCACGAGGGATGGGAGAGCAGAGGGGTCTGGAACATTCCAAGCCCGGGGTGTCTGTTCTGCACAGAAGGTTCTGGAGGTTTCTCTGAAGTTCTCCTGGAGACCGTGAGGTTCTGCTGAAGGATCTTCTGGAGCATCTGTGGGGCTGCTAGAAAATCCTATGGGGGTTCTAGAGCTGCCTATGGGGTTCTAGAGCTGCCTATGGGGCTCTAGAGGTATCTATGGGGTTCTAGAGCGGCTTATGGGTTTTTAGAGGTGCCTGCGGAGCTCTAGGGGTCTCTATGGGGTTCTAGAGGTGACTATGGGGTTCTAGGGCTCTCTATGGAGTTCTGGGGGTCTCTGTGGGGTTTTAGACATGCCTACGGGGTTCTAGAAGTGCCTATGGGGTTTTAAACATGTCTATGGGGTACTAGAAGTGTCTATGGGGTTCTAGGGGACTCTATGGGGTTTCAGACATGCCTCCAGGGTTCTAGAGGTTCCAATGGGGTTCTAGGGGTCTCTACGAGTTCTAGAAGTGGCTATGGGATTCTAGAAGTGCCTGTGGGGTTCTAGAGGTGTCTTTGATGTTCTAGGTGTCTATGCAGT
Source organism: Oenanthe melanoleuca (assembly GCF_029582105.1). Classification (NCBI taxonomy): domain Eukaryota; kingdom Metazoa; phylum Chordata; class Aves; order Passeriformes; family Muscicapidae; genus Oenanthe; species Oenanthe melanoleuca. The sequence goes on along the minus strand of NC_079358.1, from coordinate 3,690,284 downwards.
TTTAGATATGCCTACAGGTTTCTAGAAGTGTCCATAGGGTTCTAGTGGTCTCTATGGGGTTCTAGATATATCTAAGGGGTTCTAGGGGTGCCTGCACAGGTTTTCAGGTCGTCCCCACGGTTCTAGTGCTGACCAGGAGGTCCCACTGATGATCCTGCAGGTTCTCACTTCTCCTGGCAGCCTTTGCCTGGCCGTGGGATCTCAGTCTGGGTTTACTCTCTCAGTCCCACACCCGTCCTCCAGCACCACTTTGAGGCTGGAGCGCGTGGCGTTGGACATGGTGGCCATCACCTTGTAGGGGCCGTCATTCAGCTGGGCGGTCCCGTGGCTCTTGTCCATGGTGACCCGGTCAAACTTGGCCTCCAGGAAGGAGCTGGAGTAGGCGCCCTTGGCCATGCGGGTGTAGGTTTTCTCCAGACTGCCCCGGTGGGCTTTGTCCGTGGACAGCTCCAGCCCCAGCTCCATGGAGAACTTGTTGTAGTCGATGGGGTTGGAGAAGTAGATGGCCAAGGTGAAGGACTCGGACTCGTAGACCAGGATCCCAGCCACGCCCCAGAATGGGGTGGAGCCCTGGAAGTGGCAGTTGTCAGAAGAACCAGGGTCCCAACTCTGCCAAGGGGGGGTTGGAGCAGGAGCCACATTCGAAGTAGGTCCTGGGGGGAAAAATGGGGTGGGATTGGTGGGAGATGCTGGTGGGACCAGCAGGGGAAGGAAGAAGATTCCCCCTTCACCCCAAGGGTCCCCCCGATGCCTCCCCAGTCTCACCTGGGGTTCCTCAGGGTGATGCTCCGGGTATTGTTGGAGATCTGGATGTCGACAGCGCGGCTCAGTAATGACCCCATCCTGGCTCGGGATCTCCTCAGCTCCGGGATCACTTTACCTCTGGATTCTCAGCTCCGGGATCTCCTCAGTTCCGGGATCTCCTCAGCTCTGGGATCTCCTCAGCTCCGGGATCTCCTCAGCTCCGGGATCACTTTACCTCTGGATTCTCAGCTCTGGGATCTCCTCAGCTCCGGGATCTCCTCAGCTCCGGGATCACTTTACCTCTGGATTCTCAGCTCTGGGATCCCCTCAGCTCTGGGATCTCCTCAGCTCTGGGATCTCCTCAGCTCCGGGATCTCCTCAGCTCCGGGATCACTTTACCTCTGGATTCTTAGCTCCGGGATCTCAGCTCCAGGATCTCCTCAGCTTCGGGCTCTCCCTGTCTCCTCACCCTTCTCTCCCCACTCCAGCGTCTCCTCCTGGTTTTCTCGTCTCTTTTCCCAACCAAATACCGACACCTCAAGGTCAAAGTGACGGAAAAATGACTCTTATCTCCAAAAGCAAGAGCTTTCACTTTCACTCGAAACTCCAAACCCATCCCACTTTGGATGCAGAATTCTTTTAACCCTTTGTTTCAGTTCCTTCTCATTGAATTTTGGCACCGTCACACAATTGAATGTAAAGAGACCCAAAACTTCCTGGAATTTTGTGCCTCGCTGAAGCCACCAGCCCCAGGATGTCCCTGACTGAGGGACTCACCTGGGGGGCAGGTAGCTGAGGGTGCCCTGAGGGCAGGTTTGTGGTCCCTGTAGGGGTCACATAATGGGGTTAACTGGTGTAACCAGTTAATTTCTCCAGTGTAACTGGTTTAATTCTCCAAACCAGTTACACCAGTTAAACCAGTTCTGGTGGAGATACACCAATTACACTGGTGAATTTAACCAGTTAAACCAGCTACAGCAGTTAAACTGGTTCTGGTAGAGAAATAAACCAGTTACAGCAGTCACACTGGAGAATTTAAGTAGTTAAACTAGTTACAGCAGTTAAACTGGTTCTGGTAGAGAAATAAACCAGTTACAGCAGTCACACTGGAGAATTTAAGTAGTTAAACTAGTTACAGCAGTTAAACTGGTTCTGGTAGAGAAATAAACCAGTTACGGCAGTCACACTGGAGAATTTAAGTAGTTAAACCAGTTACAGCAGTTAAACTGGTTCTGGTAGAGAAATAAACCAGTTACAGCAGTCACACTGGAGAATTTAAGTAGTTAAACCAGTTACAGCAGTTAAACTGGTTCTGGTAGAGAAAAAAACCAGTTACAGCAGTTACACTGGAGGATTTAACCAGTTAAACCAATTAAACTGGTTCTGGTAGATAACTTTTCCCTCCGATTTTCTCCCCTCACATTTCCCTCCCATTTTTCCCCTCACGTTTCCCGCCCTTTTTTCCCCTCACGTTTCCCACCCTTTTCTCCCCTCACGTTTCCCGCCCTTTTTTCCCCTCATGTTTCCCGCCCTTTTTTCCCCCTCACGTTTCCCGCCCTTTTCTCCCCTCACGTTTCCCGCCCTTTTCTCCCCTCACGTTTCCTCTCCCTTTTCCCCTAATTTTCCTGCCATTTTCCCCTCACGTTTCCCAACCTCACCCCACAACGAGCCTCAAAGATCCAACTCATTTATTTATTCTCCAGGTAAGGCCTCTCAGGGAATTTTGGGAGGTGATTTTTGGGGGGTCTCGGGCCTGGCCCAGGGGGGCTTTTGTGGGGGTCTCAGCCCTGGCTCAAGGCACTCAGGAATGTTTGAGATTTTATTTTTGGGGCGTCTCAGCCCTGGCTCTGGGGGATTTTTGGGGAGTCTCAGGGGAGTTTTGGGAGGTGATTTTTGGGGGCTCTCAGGCCTGGCCCAGGGGGGTTTGAGATTTTATTTTGGGGGTCTTAGGGCCGTCCCAGGGTGCTCAGGAGTGTTTGGGATTTCATTTTTGGGGTCTCAGGCCTGGCCCAGGGGGGGTTTGAGATTTTATTTTTGGGGGGGTCTCAGCCATGACTCAAGGCACTCAGGAGTGTTTGAGATTTTATTTTTGGGGGATCTGAAGGCTGTCCCAGGGCACTCAGGGGTGTTTGGGATTTCATTTTGGGGTCTCAGGGCCATCCCAGGGGGGTTTTTGGGGGTCTCAGGGCCATCCCAGAGCACTCAGGGGGGTTTGGGATTTTAGTTTTGGGGTGTCAGGGCTGGCTCAGGGCGCTCAGAAGTGTTTCAGATTTTATTTTGGGGTCTCAGAGGTGTCCCAGAGCAGTGAGGGGTGTTTGAGGTTCCATTTTTGGGGTGTCAGAGCCGTCCCAGAGCACTCAGGGGGGCTTGAGATTTTATTTTTGGGGTGTCAGGGCTGGCTCAGGGTGCTCAGAAGTGTTTCAGATTTTATTTTTGGGGTGTCAGGGCCGTCCCAGGAGTGTTTCAGATTTTATTTTGGGGTGTCAGAGCTGTCCCAGAGCACTCAGGAGTGTTTGAGATTTCATTTTTGGGGTGTCAGGGCTGGCTCAGGGTGCTCAGAAGTGTTTCAGATTTTATTTTGGGGTGTCAGGGCCGTCCCAGGAGTGTTTGAGATTTTATTTTTGGGGTGTCAGGGCTGGCTCAGGGTGCTCAGAAGTGTTTCAGATTTTAGGGGTGTCAGGGCCGTCCCAGGAGTGTTTCAGATTTTATTGTGGGGTGTCAGGGCTGGCTCAGGGTGCTCAGAAGTGTTTCAGATTTTATTTTTGGGGTGTCAGGGATGGCTCAGGGTGCTCAGAAGTGTTTCAGATTTTATTTTTGGGGTGTCAGGGCCGTCCCAGGAGTGTTTCAGATTTTATTTTTGGGGTGTAAGAGCTGTCCCAGAGCACTGAGGGGTGTTTGAGGTTTTATTTTTGGGGTGTCAGGGCTGGCTCAGGGTGCTCAGAAGTGTTTCAGATTTTATTTTTGGGGTGTCAGGGCCGTCCCAGGAGTGTTTCAGATTTTATTTTGGGGTGTCAGGGCTGGCTCAGGGTGCTCAGAAGTGTTTCAGATTTTATTTTGGGGTGTCAGAGCTGTCCCAGAGCACTCAGGAGTGTTTGAGATTTTATTTTTGGGGTGTCAGGGCTGGCTCAGGGTGCTCAGAAGTGTTTCAGATTTTATTTTTGGGGTGTCAGGGCCGTCCCAGGAGTGTTTCAGATTTTATTTTGGGGTGTCAGAGCTGTCCCAGGGCGCTGAGGGCGCTCCGGGCCGTGGCCTGCAGGGGCTGTCGGGGGGTCCCGGGGGGCAGCAGCAGCAGCAGCAGCAGCTCGGGCCGGAGCAGGCAGCAGCCCGTGAGCGACGGCAGCGCCAGGTAACACAGCCTGGCGCCTCGGGGGGGGCCTGGGGGCACCCCAAAATCACTGCAGCCCCCCGGATCCCACACTGACCCCTGGGGGGCACCCCAAAATCACTGCAGCCCCCCGGATCCCACACTGAACCCCTGGGGGGCACCCCAAAATCACTGCAGCCCCCCGGATCCCAGACTGAACCCTCCAGATCCCTGGGGGGCACCCCAAAAATCACTGCAGCCCACCGGATCCCAAACTGACCCCCCGACCCCAAACTGACCCCCCCAAACCCCAAACTGACCCCCTGACCCCAAACTGACCCCCCAGACCCTAAACTGACCCCCCCAAACCCCAAACTGGCTCCCCCTGAACCCAAACTGACCCCCCCAAACCCCAAACTGACCCCCTGACCCCAAAATGACCCCAAACCGCAAACTGACCCCCCCATCCCAAACTGACCCCCCCTGAACCCCAAACTGACCCCTCAAACCCCAAACCGCCCCCCAGACCCTAAACTGACCCCCTGACCCCAAACTGACCCCCCCATCCCAAACTGACCCCCCCAAACCCCAAACTGACCCCCCAAACCCAAACTGAGCCCCTGACCCCAAAACTGACCCTCCTGACCCCAAACTGACCCCCCCAAACCCAAAAGTGACCCCAGAAGTGTCACCCTAGTGTTGGGGTGGGGTCATGGGGGGCCCCCCAAAATCATTCCAACCCCCCAAAACCCTCTGAACCCCCAAATTTCCCCCCTTGGCCACTTCCCAGTCCCCCCAAAAATCCCTCAGCCCCCCCCAAAGAGACCCCAGAGGAGATTTGGGGTGCCCTAGCCCCCCCTTTTCCACCCCCCCCACTCACCCCTGCCCCCCAAATCGGGGCAATATTGGGGGGCCAGGAGGGTGTAGAGGTGCCTGAGGGCATCAGCTGCAGCTGGGGGGGAAATTTGGGGGGTCAGAAGGGTTTGGGGGGGAAATTTGGGGGGTCAGAAGGGGGGATTTGGGGAGGAAATTTGGGGGGTCAGAAGGGCTTGGGGGCGAAATTTGGGGGGGTCAGAAGGGTCTGGGGGATTTTGGGGGGAAATTTGGGGGGGTCAGAAGGGTCTGGGGGGATTCTGGGGGGGAAATTTGGGGGTTTGGGGGTGCAAAGGGAGGAAATTTGGGGGTCCTGGAGGGAGATTTGGGGTCACTTGGGGGGTCTGGGGGGGTTTGAGGAGCAAATCCAAAAGGTTTGAGGAGGATTTTGGGGTGAAATTGGGAGATTTGGGGTTTTTTAGGGTGGAAATTAAGTTTTTTAAGGGGGATTTGGGGTTTTTTTTAGGGGGATTTTGGTTTTTTTTGGGTTTTGGGGGATCCTCAGGAGGAAATTCAAGGGGTTTGAAGAAGATTTTGGGGTGAAATTGGGGGATTTGGGTTTTTTTTAGGAGAATAATTAAGTTTTTTAAGGGTGATTTGGGGTTTTTTTTAGGGTTTGGGGGGATCCTGAGCACCAAATCCCAGAGATTTGAGGAGGATTTTGGGGTGAAACTGGGGGATTTGGGGTTTTTTTAGGGAGGTTTGGGGTTTGTTTTTTTTTTGTTTGGGGGATCCTCAGGAGCAAATCCCAGGGGTTTGAGGAGATTTTTGGGGTGAAATTGGGAGATTTGGGGTTTTTTAGGAGGAAAATTAAGTTTTTTCAGGGAGATTTGGGTTTTTTTAGGGGGATTTTGGTTTTTTTTTTGGGTTTTGGGGCATCCTGAGGACCAAATCCCAGAGATTTGAGGAGGATTTTGGGGTGAAATTGGGGGATTTGGGGTTTTTTAGGAGGAAAATTAAGTTTTTTCAGGGGAATTTTGGGGTTTTTTTGGATTTTGGGGGATCCTCAGGAGCAAATCTCAGGGTTTTGAGGAGTTTTTTGGGGTGAAATTGGGGGATTTGGGGTTTTTTAGGAGGAAAATTAAGTTTTTTCAGGGAGATTTGGGGTTTTTTAGGGGGATTTTGTTTTTTTTTTGGGTTTTGGGGCATCCTGAGGACTAAATCCAAGAGGTTTGAGGAGGATTTTGGGGTGAAATTGGGGGATTTGGGTTTTTTAGGAGGAAAATTAAGTTTTTTCAGGGGAATTTTGGTTTTTTTTTTAATTTTTGGGGGATCCTCAGGAGCAAATCCCAAGGGTTTGAGGAGGATTTTGGGGTGAAATTGGGGGATTTGGGTTTTTTAAAGAGAAGAATTAAATTTTTTAAGGGTGATTTGGGTTTTTTTTAGGGAGGGTTTTGGGGTTTTTTTTGGGTTTTGGGGGATCCTGAGGACCAAATCCCAGAGGTTTGAGGAGGATTTTGGGGTGAAATTGGGGGATTTGGGTTTTTTTGGGTTTGGGGGGTCCTGGAGGAGCAGTGGGGGGGTCAGGGGTCAGATTTTGGGGTGTCCTACCCTGCCCTGCCCCCTTCAGGATCCTGCTCTGGGTCTGGCCCTGATGGATCAGGAGATACCTGGGGGGGGAAAAGAAAAATTTGGGGACCCCCCCAGACCCCCCAAAAACCCCCCAAACTCCACCCAAAGCATTCCAAACACCCCCCCAAAAAAAAACCCTTCAGAACCCCCAAAAAATTCCAAAAACCAGAACCCACCACCCCAAAATTTGGGGGTTCAATCAGCCCCAACCCCCCCCCAAAAAAAATTTAGGGTCGCCCAAAAAATCTCTCAGGAGTTCAGACACTCCCTAAAAATTTGGGGGTTCAAATCCCCCCCAAAAAAAACACATTCAGGGCCTCCCAAAAATTCAGGACCCCCCCCAAAAAAAATTTGGGGGTTCCCAAAAATTCTCTCAGAAATTCAGAAAAAAAATAAAAAATTGGGGGTTCAAACCTCCCCACAAAAAAAATTTTGGGTCTCCCAAAATTCTCTTAAATGTTCAGACTCCCCCAAATTTGGGAGTTCAACCCTCCCCACCCAGAAAAAAAAAAAAATATTCTGGATCTCCCAAAATTCTCTTTAAAGTTCAGACTTCCCCAAATTTGGGGGTTCCCAAAAACCCTCCCAGAAGCTCAACCCCCCCTAAAAAAAAAAAAAAAAAAAAAAATTTCAGGGCCTGCCAAAAATCCAAACCCCTCCTTTCCCAAATTTGGGGGTTCCTCCCAAAATTCTAAAAATTCAGAATCCCCCCCCCAAAAAAAATTTGGGGGTTCCCCAAACTCACCCCAAAACTTCGGGGGGCAGCGGGGGGGGGCGGGGCCGGGCCAGACCCCGGAGCTGCTCCAGGACGGGAGCCCAAAATTGAGGCACGAGCTGGGGGAGAATTTTTGGGGGGTTATTTAAAATTTTGGGGGGTTATTTTTTGGGGGGACCCCCCACCCGGACACCCCAAAATTGGCTCACCTGTGTCAGCAGGTGCTGCAGGGAGGGGCGGGGCCCGCAGAGCAGAGCCACGCCCACCCCCGGCAGCAGCGGCAGCAGCAGCAGCCGGTGAGGGACCTGCGGATTTTGGGGGATTTTGGGAATTTTGGAAATTTTGGGGTGGTTGTGAGAAATTCTGAGTTATTTTCGGGGAGGTTTGGGGGGATTTTGGGTCGTTTTAGGGCAATTTTGGGGTTTTTTGGGGTTAGTTTTGGATAATTTTGAGGCAATTTTGGGGTCAGTTTGGGGAATTTTGGGCTAATTTTGGGTCGTTTTAGGGCAATTTTGGGTCAGTTGAGAGTCAGTTTAGGGTTAATTTTGGGTCAGTTAAGGGTTAATTTTGGAGTAGTTTCTGGGGTAATTTTGGGTCAGTTAAGGGTTAATTTTGGGGAATTTTTGGGGTAATTTTGGGGATAATTTTGGGTCAGTTTAGGGTCAATTTTGGGGAATTTTTGGGGTGGTTGTGAGAAATTCTGAGTTATTTTCGGGGAGGTTTGGGGGGATTTTGGGTCGTTTTAGGGCAATTTTGGGGTTTTTTGGGGTTAGTTTTGGATAATTTTGAGGCAATTTTGGGGTCAGTTTGGGGAATTTTGTGCTAATTTTGGGTCGTTTTAGGGCAATTTTGGGTCAGTTGAGGGTCAGTTTAGGGTTAATTTTGGGTCAGTTTAGGGTAATTTTGGAGTAGTTTCTGGGGTAATTTTGGGTCAGTTAAGGGTTAATTTTGGGGAATTTTTGGGGTAATTTTGGTGAATTTTGGGGATAATTTTGGGTCAATTTAGGGTTAATTTTGGGGAATTTTTGGGGTGTTTTGGGGAATTTTTTTGGGTAATTTTGGGTAATTTTTGGGTTAATTTTGAGTCAGTTTAGGGTAATTTTAGGTCAATTTTTGGGTTAATTTTGGGTCAGTTTAGGGCAATTTTGGAGTAGTTTCTGGGGTAATTTTGGGTTAGTTAAGGGTCAATTTTGGGGAATTTTTGGGGTAATTTTGGTGAATTTTGGGGATAATTTTTGGGGTCAGTTTAGGGTTAATTTTGGGGAATTTTTGGGGTGTTTTGGGGAATTTTTTTGGGTAATTTTGGGTAATTTTTGGGTTAATTTTGGGTCAGTTAGGGTAATTTTAGGTCAATTTTTGGGTTAATTTTGGGTCAGTTTAGGGCAATTTTGGAGTAATTTCTGGGGTAATTTTGGGTCAGTTAAGGGTTAATTTTGGGGAATTTTTGGGGTAATTTTGGTGAATTTTGGGGATAATTTTGGGTCAATTTAGGGTTAATTTTGGGGAATTTTTGGGGTGTTTTGGGGAATTTTTTGGGTAATTTTGGGTAATTTTTGAGTTAATTTTGGGTCAGTTTACGGTAATTTTAGGTCAATTTTTGGGTTAATTTTGGGTCAGTTTAGGGTAATTTTGGAGTAGTTTCTGGGGTAATTTTGGGTCAGTTACGGGTTAATTTTGGGGAATTTTTGGGGTAATTTTGGGGAATTTTCTGGGGATAATTTTGGGTCAGTTTAGGGTCAATTTTGGGGAATTTTTGGGGTGTTTTGGGGAATTTTTTTGGGTAATTTTGGGTAATTTTTGGGTTAATTTTGGGTCAGTTTAGGGTAAATTTAGGTCAATTTTTGGGTTAATTTTGGGTCAGTTTAGGGCAATTTTGGAGTAGTTTCTGGGGTAATTTTGGGTCAGTTAAGGGTTAATTTTGGGGAATTTTTTTGGTAATTTTGGGGAATTTTTTTTGTAATTTTGGGGAATTTTTGGGGTAATTTTGAGGAATTGTTTGGGTTAATTTTGGGTCAGTTTAGGGTAATTTTAGGTAATTTTTGGGTAATTTTGGGTCAGTTTAGGGCAATTTTGGAGTAGTTTCTGGGGTAATTTTGGGTTAGTTAAGGGTTAATTTTGGGGAATTTTTTTGGTAATTTTGGGGAATTTTTGGGGTAATTTTGAGGAATTGTTTGGGATAATTTTGGGGAATTTTGGGGTAATTCTGGGGAAATTTTGGGGTAATTTTGGTGAATTTTGGGGATAATTTTGGGTCAGTTTAGGGTTAACTTTTTGGGGTCAGTTAAGGGTTAATTTTGGGGTCAGTTAAGGGTTAATTTTGGGGAATTTTTGGGGCAATTCTGGGTCAGTTAAGGGTTAATTTTGGGGTCAGTTAAGGGTTAATTTGGGGTCAGTTAAGGGTTAATTTTGGGGAATTTTTGGGGCAATTTTGGGGAATTTTTTGGGGCAATTCTGGGTCAGTTAAGGGTTAATTTTGGGGTCAGTTAAGGGTTAATTTGGGGTCAGTTAAGGGTTAATTTTGGGGACTTTTTGGGGTAATTTTGGGGAATTTTTGGGGCAATTCTGGGTCAGTTAAGGGTTAATTTTGGGGTCAGTTAAGGGTTAATTTTGGGGAATTTTTGGGGCAATTTTTTTGGTCAGTTAAGGGTTAATTTGGGGTCAGTGAAGGGTTAATTTCGCGTCAGTTAAGGATTAATTTTAGGGAATTTTTGGGGAATTTTTGGGATAATTTTGGGGAATTTTTGGGTAAATTTTGGGTCAGTTAAGGGTTAATTTTGGGGAATTTTTGGGGCAATTTTGGGTCAGTTAAGCGTTTATTTTGGGGTCAGTTAAGGGTTAATTTTGGGTCAGTTAAGGGTTAATTTTGGGGAATTTTTGGGGCAATTTTGGGGAATTTTTTGGGGCAATTTTGGGTCAGTTAAGGGTTAATTTTGGGGTCGTTTCTGGGGTAATTTTGGGTCAGTTAAGGGTTAATTTTGGGTCAGTTAAGGGTTAATTTTGGGGAATTTTTGGGGTAATTTTGGGTCCGTTAAGGGTTAATTTTGGGGTCGTTTCTGGGGTAATTTTGGGTCAGTTAAGGGTTAATTTTGGGGAATTTTTTTGGGGCAATTTTGGGTCAGTTAAGGGTTAATTTTGGGGAATTTTTGGGGCAATTTTTGGTCAGTTAAGGGTTAATTTTGGGGTCAGTTAAGGGTTAATTTTGGGGTCAGTTAAGGGTTAATTTTGGGGAATTTTTGGGGTAATTTTGGGTCAGTTAAGGGTTAATTTTGGGGTCGTTTCTGGGGTAATTTTGGGTCAGTTAAGGGTTAATTTTGGGGTCGTTTCTGGGGTAATTTTGGGTCAGTTAAGGGTTAATTTTGGGGAATTTTTGGGGTAATTTTGGGGAATTTTTGGGGCATTTTTTTGGTCAGTGAAGGGTTAATTTCGCGTCACCACGTGACCTCACCCGCGGGCTCCCATTGGGCAGGAACAGCGGCAGGTCACGCGCCCCCGGCCCGAGGGCGCCCCCTGGCGGCGGCCGCAGCAGCGCGCGCAGCTGGGCGGAGTCCGGGCCCGACAGCGCCCCCCAGCGGGCGGTGCCCAGCACGGCCCCGCCCCCCCCCAGCACCAATCCCGCCAAATCCGTCTGGGCGGAGCCCGCGAAACGCTCCAGCCGCTCCTGGATGGCGGGAAAACACAAATTTGGGGGGAGGGGTCACCCCAAAAAATATGAGAGTGGCGGGGGTGGGGGGGGGTGTGGAATTTTGGGGAGCAAAATTTGGGATGGAGCCAAAATCTGGGGACAGCAATGCGACCCCTCCCCCCATAAAACCTCCCAAAATTTGGGGACCCCCCCCCCCCAAAATTCTGCAGAACCCCCTGAGACCCCTCCCCGAATTATGGGGAACAAACCCGGGAAGGGCCAAATTTGGGATTTTTGAGGTCCCTGAGGAAGATTTTTGGGGGTCCCAGAGATGAATTTGGGGTCCCAGAGATGAATTTGGGGTTTTTGGGGTCCCAGGGATGGATTTTGGGGTCCCAAAGATGGTTTTTGGGGTTTTTCGGGTCCCAGGGTTGGGTTTTGGTGTTTTTGGGGTCCCAGGAATGAATTTTGGGGGTTTTGGGGTGGATTTGGGGTTTTTGGGGTCCCAGGTGGATTTTGGGGTTTTTTTTTTGTCTCAAGGATGGATTTTTGGGGTTTTTGGGGTCCCAAGGATGGATTTTGGGGGTCCCAGGGGTGGATTTTGGGGGTCCCAGGGATGGATTTTTGGGGTCCCAGGAGTGGATTTTGGGGTCCCAGGATGGATTTTGGGGTCCCAGGGGTGTTTTTGGGGTCCCAGGATGGATTTTGGGGTCCCAGGGTGGATTTTGGGGTCCCAGGGATGGATTTTGGGGTCTCAGGGGTGGATTTTGGGGTCCCAGGGATGGATTTTGGGGGTCCCAGGGGTGGATTTCGGGGTCCCAGGGATGGATTTTTGGGATCCCAGGGGTGGATTTTGGGGTCCCAGGGATGGATTTTGGGGTCCCAGGGGTGGATTTTGGGGTCCCAGGGATGGATTTTGGGGGTCCCAGGGGTGGATTTCGGGGTCCCAGGGATGGATTTTGGGGTCCCAGGGATGGATTTTGGGGTCCCAGGGTGGATTTTGGGGTCCCTGGGGTGGATTTTGGGGTTTTTGGGGGTCCCAGGGGTGGATTTTTGGGATCCCAGGGATGGATTTTTGGGGTCCCAGGGATGGGTTTTGGGGTCCCAGGGATGGATTTTTGGGGTTTTTGGGGTCCCAGGGGTGGATTTTGGGGTCCCAGGGGTGGATTTTGGGATCCCAGGGATGGATTTTTGGGGTCCCAGGGATGGGTTTTGGGGTCCCAGGGATGGATTTTTGGGGTTTTTGGGGTCCCAGGGGTGGATTTTGGGGTCCCAGGGATGGATTTTGGGGTCTCAGGGGTGGATTTTGGGGTCCCAGGGGTGGATTTTTGGGATCCCAGGGGTGGATTTTGGGGTCCCAGGGATGGATTTTTGGTGTCCCAGGGGTGGATTTTGGGGTCCCTGACCTGCAGCGCCTCCCGGGGGCCGGGGGGGGGGAGGGGGCAGTGGGGGGGGCCGAGCGCCCCTCCCCCCCCGGGGCTCAGGATGGCGTCCAGCAGCCCGAAGCAGCTCTGGGGGAGGAAACTCCCAGTAACTCCCAGTAACTCCCAGTTACCCCCAGCACCCCCCAAAATTCCCTCCCAGTAACTCCCAGTAACTCCCAGTAACTCCCAGTTACCCCCAGCACCCCCCAATCACCCCCCAGGACCCCCTAAAATTCCGTCCCAGTAACCCCCAGTAACTCCCAGTTACCCCTAGGACCCCCAAAATTCCCTCCCAGTAACTCCCAGTAACTCCCAGTTACCCCCAGGACCCCCTAAAATTCCCTCCCATTAACTCCCAGTAATTCCCAGTAACTCCCAGTTACCCCCAGCACCCCCCAAATTCCCTCCCATTAACTCCCAGTAATTCCCAGTAACTCCCAGTTACCCCCAGGACCCCGAAACTCCCTTTCCAGTAACTCCCAGTAACTCCCAGTTACACCCCCGACCCCCCAAATCCCCCCAGGACCCCCCCAAAATTCCCTCCCAGTCCCTCCCAGTTACCCCCAGCACCTCCCAAATTCCCTCCCAGTCATTCCCAGTATCCCCCAGTCCCTCCCTGTTACCCCCAGCACCCCCCAAATTCCCTCCCAGTCATTCCCAGTATCCCCCAGTCCCTCCCAGTTACCCCCAGCACCCCCCAAATTCCCTCCCAGTCCCTCCCAGTATCCCCCAGTGCTCCCAGTTACCCTCAGGTCCCGTTTGAGTCTCTCCACGTTGCGGACGGGCACCAGTTCATCCAGTCCCAGCACCAGCACCTGCGGGACTGGGATGGACTGGGAGCACTGGGAGAGGGGGTGGGGGCACTGGGAGGGACTGGGATGGACTGGGAATGGAACTGGGATGGACTGGGAGCACTGGGAGAGGGGATGGGGGGCACTGGGAGGGACTGGGATGGACTGGGATGGACTGGGAGCACTGGGAGAGGGGATGGGGGGCACTGGGAATGGAACTGGGAGGGACTGGGAGCACTGGGAGAGGGGATGGGGGGCACTGCGAGGGACTGGGATGGACTGGGAATGGAACTGGGATGAACTGGTCCATACTGGGAGGGACTGGGATGGACCAAATGGCCCGGGGGGTGGTTGGGAGTAGAGCCAGACTGGTCCGTACTGGTCTGTACTGGTGTGTACTGGTCTGTGTGGGTTTATACTGGTCCGTACTAGTTTGTACTGGTTTGTACTTGACTGTACTGGTCCATACTGGTTTGTACTGGTCTGTATCAGCCTTTACTGGTCTGTACTGGTCTGTGCTGGTCCATACTGGTTTGTACTGGTCTGTACCAGTCTTTACTGGTCTGTACTGGTCTGTGCTGGTCCGTACTCATTTATACTGGTCTGTACTGGTCCGTACTGGTCCATACTGGTTTGTACTGGTCTGTACTGGTTTATACTGGTCTGTGCTGGTCCGTACTGGTCTGTACTGGCTTATACTGGTCTGTACTGGTCTGTGCTGGTCCGTACTCATTTATACTGGTCCGTACTGGTCCATACTGGTTTGTACTGGTCTGTACTGGTTTATACTGGTCTGTGCTGGTCCGTACTGGTCCGTACTCATTTATACTGGTCCGTACTGGTCTGTACCGGTCCATACTGGTCTGTACTGGTCCATACTGGTTTATACTGGTCTGTGCTCTCACCATGGCGCCGAAGGCGGAGTCCAGGATTCGGGCGGGGCTGGGGGTGGGGGAGGGGCTGAGCAGGATCAGGGTGATGCTGGGGGGGGAGGGGCAAAAGAAGGGGGGTCAGGACCCCCAAAATATCAGCGACCCCAAAATGACCCCGTGACCCAAAATGACCCCCCCAAAATCTCTGTGACCCCAAAATGACCCCTCCAAAATCTCATTGACCCCCCCCAAAACCTGTGACCCCAAAGTGACCCCCCAAAATCAGTGACCCCCAAATGACCCCGTGACCCGCCCATGACCCCGATGACGTCACCTGTTGCCGTAGCCGGCCCAGGCCAGGTGCGCGGTGGGCGTGGCCGCCTCCCGAAGCTCCGCCCCCGCCGCCGCCCCGAACAGGTGAACCCCGTGCAGCGCCCCCACCAACGAGAACGGCACCTGGGGGGGGGGGTCCCCAAAAAACCCGGGGTCATCCAAAGGTCAGGGGGCGGGGTCTGAGCGGGTGTGGCTAAAGGGGGCGTGGTCTCACCTGGGGGCGGGGCGGGCGGCAGAACAGCGGGAGGCCGCTGGCGGTGGCCAGGCCCAGCAGGCAGGGGGCGCTCTCCGCTTCCGCCATGGCCACGCCCAGAGCCACGCCCAGCGCCACACCCTCCTTAACCCCGCCCCTTTTAACCCCTCCCCGCCCGCCGCGCTCGCTCCGCTCCGTTCCCGCCGTTCGCCGCCATGTTTCGCGCGCGGGGCGCGCCGGGAGTGCCGCGGTTGCCACGGTAACGGCAGGAAAGGGCGGGGCTTTCTCTGCAACTCGATTGGTTGAGGCGCGGTTGCCCCGGTAACGGCGGGAAGGGGATTGGTGGAGGTGCGGTTGCCATGGCAATGGCGGTAATGAAGGGGGCGTGGCATAAGCGCTGGCTGCTGATTGGCTCCTTTCCCCCGTTGCCACGGCAACGGGTGTGTCCCGCCCTTGCACGCACAGGCCGGGGCGGTCACGTGACGTTGCGGACGCGAAGGAAAGCACTTCCGGCGCGGCCACTTCCGGTCCGGCGGGATCTGCTGCCGGTAGCGGCTGGGGGGGGTCTCGGGTGGGTTTTGGGGGTCCCGGGGTCACTTTGGGGGTAAAACTTGGGGGGTCTGAGGGGAAATGAGGGGGGAATTTGCGGTTTGGGGGGAATCAGGGGATTAAGGGAGGAACTAGGGGGAAATTGAGGGGTTGAGGGGCGGCTGAGGGGAGGTTTGGGGCGGCTGATGGGGACATCAGCTCCTTCCGTGAGGGAATCGGCCAATTTCGTGAGGGGATCTGCGCCTTTCTGAGGGAATCGGCGAATTTCTGAGAGAAATCGGCGCCTTTTCTGAGGGAATCGGAGAATTTCTGAGAGGAATCGGAGAATTTCTGAGGGAATCGGGGAATTTCTGAGAGGATCGGGGGATTTCTGAGGGAATAGAGGAATTTCTGAGGGGATCGGCGAATTTCTGAGGGAACCGGAGAATTTCTGAGGGAATCGGTGCCTTTTCTGAGGGGAATCAGCCAATTTCTGAGGGAATCGGAGAATTTCTGAGAGGAATCGGCGAATTTCTGAGAGGAATCGGGGAATTTCAGAGGGATTCGGGGAATTTCTGAGGGGAATCGGGGAATTTCTGAGGGAATTGGAGAATTTCTGAGGGGAATCATAGAATTTCTGAGGGAATCAGCGAATTTCTGAGGGAATAGGTGCCGTTCCTGAGGGGAATCGCAGAATTTCTGAGGGAATCAGAGAATTTCTGAGGGGAATCGGGGAATTTCTGAGAGGAATCGGGGAATTTCTGAGGGAATTGGGGAATTTCTGAGGGAACCGGAGAATTTCTGAGGGAATCAGCGAATTTCTGAGGGAATCGGAGAATTTCTGAGGTAATCGGTGCCTTTTCTGAGGGGAATCAGCCAATTTCTGAGGGGATCGGTGCCGTTCCTGAGGGGAATCGCAGAATTTCTGAGGGAATCAGAGAATTTCTGAGGGGAATCGGGGAATTTCTGAGAGGAATCGGGGAATTTCAGAGGGATTCGGGGAATTTCTGAGGGAATCGGAGAATTTCTGAGGGAATCAGAGAATTTCTGAGGGAATCGTGGAATTTCTGAGGGGAATCGCGCCTTTTCTGAGGGGAATCAGCCATTTTCTGAGGGGATCGGAGAATTTCTGAGGGGATCGGAGAATTTCTGAGGGAATAGGCGCCGTTCCTGAGGGGAATCAGAGAATTTCTGAGGGAATCGGAGAATTTCTGAGGGAATCGGGGAATTTCTGAGGGGAATCGGAGAATTTCTGAGGGAATCAGCGAATTTCTGAGGGGATCGGAGAATTTCTGAGGGAATCGGAGAATTTCTGAGGGGAATCAGCGAATTTCTGAGGGGATCGGTGCCTTTTCTGAGGGGAATCAGCCAATTTCTGAGGGGATCAGAGAATTTCTGAGGGAATCGGAGAATTTCTGAGGGAATCAGCGAATTTCTGAGGGAATCTTTCAATTTCTGAGGGAATCAGCGAATTTCTGAGGGAATCGGAGAATTTCTGAGGGAATCTTTCAATTTCTGAGGGGAACCAGCGCCTTTCGTGAGGGGAATCTGCGAATTTATGAGGGGAATCGAGGAATTTCTGAGGGAATCAGCGCCTTTTCTGAGGGAATCGCGCCGTTCCTGAGGGGAATCGGAGAATTTCTGAGGGAATCGGAGAATTTCTGAGGGAATCGGGGAATTTCTATGGGGAATCGGAGAACTTCTGAGGGAATCAGCGAATTTCTGAGGGAATTGGCGCCTTTTCTGAGGGAATCGGAGAATTTCTGAGGGAATCATCGAATTTCTGAGGGGATCGGTGCCTTTTCTGAGGGGAATCAGCGAATTTCTGAGGGAATCAGCGAATTTCTGAGGGGAATCAGGGCCTTTCATGAGGGGAATCGGGGAATTTCTGAGGGGAATCGCGCCTTTTCTGAGGGAATCGTGGAATTTCTGAGGGGAATCGCGCCTTTTCTGAGGGAATCGTGGAATTTCTGAGGGGAATCGCGCCTTTTCTGAGGGAATCGGGGAATTTCTGAGGGGATCGGCGCCTTTTCTGAGGGAATCGGGGAATTTCTGAGGGGAATCGCGCGTTTTCTGAGGGAATCGGGGAATTTCTGAGGGGATCGGCGCCTTTTCTGAGGGAATCGGGGAGTTTCTGAGGGGAATCGCGCCTTTTCTGAGGGGATTTCTGGGGTTTCGGGGCTCGGAGGGGGAATTGGGTCTGGGGGTGACCCGTGTCCCCCCGCAGCCCCCCGGGGCCATGGTGGTGTCGGCGCTGGACCCCCCCGCGCCCCCCGCCATGGTGGCCGATGTCGTGTTCGTCATCGAGGGCACCGCCAACCTGGGGCCGTACTTCGAGTCCCTGCGCAAGCACTACCTGCTGCCCGCCATCGAGTGAGACCCCCGCGCCCCCTCCCCGAAATATCCCACACAGGGAGCCCCAAAAATCCCTCCTGACAATCCTCAGAGCCCCCCAAAAACCTTCCGAGACCCCCACCCTTCGGGATCCTCCCCCAAGCCATTCAGGACCCCTCAAAAAACCTTTCGGGATCCCCCAAATCCCTCAAGACCCCCCCCCAAACTTTTCTGAACCCCCCCAAGAACACTTTAAGACACCCCCAAACCCCTCAAGACCCCCCCAAACCGCTCAAGACCCCCCTAAAACCTCTCAAAACCTCTCTGGGACCCCCAAACCCCTCAATGCCCCCAAAAAACTCCCCCAGAACTTTTCAGAACCCCCTCAAACCTTTTTAGGACCCTCCCCAAAACCCCTCAAGAACCCCCCCAAGACTCCCCAAAGCCCCCCCAAACCTCTCTGGGACCCCCCAAACCCCTTTTGGGACCCCCCCCAGAACTTCCCAAACCCCTCAAGATCCCCCCAAAATCACTCAAGATCCCCCAAAAGTCTTTCAGGGCCCCCCCAAACCCCTCTGGGACCCCCCCAAACCCCTCAGGAACCCCCCCAAACCCTCCCCCCTCCCCTCCAGGTACTTCAACGGGGGCCCCCCGGCCGAGACCGACTTCGGGGGTGACGTGAGTGGGGACTGGGGGGCACTGGGAGGGACTGGGATGAACTGGGATGGACTGGGATGGACTGCTGGGGGTCTCCCCGTTTGCTGGAGGGTTTTGGGGTGACCCCGACCCCCCCTCCCCTTCCTTGGTGCAGTTTGGGAGGTTTTGGGGGGTCTCAGGGGTGGATTTGGGGTCCCTGAGGGGGATTTTTGGGGGTCCCAAAGGTGGATTTGAGGTCCTAGGGATGAATTTGGGATTTTTGGGGTCCCTGGGGGCGATTTTTGGGGTCCCAAGGATGAATTTTGGGTCCCAGGGATGAATTTGGGGTCCCAGTGTGTAAATTTGGGATTTTTGGGGTGAACTTAGGGGGTTTGGGGTGACCCTGACCCCTCCTGCCCAATTTGGGGGTACCCAGTACAGCCTGGTGGTGTTCAACAGGGATTTTTGGGGTTTTTGGGGTGTTCCTGGTGCAGTTTGGGGGATACCCAGTACAGCCTGGTGTTTTTTAGGGTGTTCCCAGTTTGGGGGTACCCATTAAAGCCTGGTGGTGTTTAACAGGGATTTTGGGGATTTTTTGGGGTGTTCCCAGTTTGGGGGTACCCAGTACAGCCTGGTGGTGTTTCACACACAGCCTGGTGGTGTCTAACAGGGATTTTGGGGTTTTTTTGGGGTGTTCCTGGTGCAGTTTGGGGGTACCCAGTACAGCCTGGTGGTGTTCAACACGGTGGATTGTGCCCCCGAGTCGTACGTGCAGTGCCACGCCCCCACCAGCAGCGCCTACGAGTTCCTCACCTGGCTGGACAGCATCCAGTGAGGGGGGTGGGGCTGGGGCAGGAATTTTGGGGGGTGGGGTGAAGATTTTGGGGTGTGGGGTGGAAATTTGGGGGTGTGGGGTAAAAATGAGGGTGGAAACTTGGGGTATAAGGGTGGAAATTTGGGGTATAGGGATGAAAATTTGGGGTGTGGGGTGGAAATTTGGGGTGGGGTAAAAATTTTGGGATATGAGGGTGGAAACTTGGGGTATAAGGGTGGAAATTTGGGGTATAGGGATGAAAATTTGGGGTGTGAGGTGGAAGTTTGGGGTGGGGTAAAAATTTTGGGGTGTGGGGTAAAAATTTTGGGATATGGGGTGAAGATTTTGGGGTGTGGGGTGGAAATTTTGCGGGGTGGGGTAAAGATTTTGGGGTGTGGGGCAAAAGTTTTGGTGGGTGGGGTGAAAATTTTGGGATATGGGGGTGGAAACTTGGGGTATAAGGGTAGAAATTTGGGGTATAAGGGTGGAAATTTGGGGTATAAGGGTAGAAATTTGGGGTATAAGTGTGGAAATTTATGGTATAGGGATGAAAATTTGGGGTGTGGGGTGGAAATTTGGGGTGGGGTAAAAATTTTGGGATATTGGGGTGGAAACTTGAGATACAAGGGTGGAAATTTGGGGTATAGGGGTGGAAATTTGAGGTGTGGGGCAAAAATTTTGGGGTGTGGGGTGAAGATTTTGGGATATTGGGGTGGAAAATTGAGACACAAGGGTGGAAATTTGGGGTATAGGGATGGAAATTTGAGGGGTGGGGCAAAAATTTTGGGGTGTGGGGTGAAGATTTTGGGGTGTGGGGTGGAAATTTTGGGGTGTGGGGTAAAGATTTTGGGGTGTGGGGTGGAAATTTGGGGGTGTGGGGTAAAAAGTTTGGGGTATTGGGGTGGAAACTTGAGATACAAGGGTGGAAATTTGGGGTATAGGGGTGGAAATTTGAGGGGTGGGGTAAGAATTTGGGGGGTGGGGTAAAAATTTTGGGCTGTGGGGTGAAGATTTTGGGGTGTGGGGTGGAAATTTTGGGGTGTGGGGTAAAAATTTTG
>NC_079358.1:3632352-3670371 GCF_029582105.1 Oenanthe melanoleuca | reverse complement strand
TAACAACGGCTGGTTAAACCACGCCCATAGCAACGAGTGATTAAACCCACGCCCATAGCAACGGCTGGTTAAACCACGCCCATAGCAACGGTTAAGCCACGCCCACGACGACCCCTCACGTTGGCTCCGCCCCTTTCGGCCCCGCCTCAAGCAGCCGTTACCGGCCCCGCCACTTCCGCCGTTGCGTCACTTCCGGCGGGCGCGCATGCGCGGGGGGAGGCGCGCGCGGAGCGGCCGGGCCGGAGGGAGCGCGCGGTGCGTGAGGGCCGAGGGGACGGGGCTGAGGGAAGCGGCGGGTTCCGTGAGGGGAAACGGGGCGGGAATGGCCCGGGAGGGAGGGGGAGAGGCTGGGGGGGCTGTGAGGGGGTGGGGGGGGCGCTGCCGTGAGGGCTTGGGGCGGGCGGGCGGTGTCGGGTGTGGGGGGAGGGGTTGTGAGGGGGTTTGGGGGTCTCGGTTTGGTTATGGGAGGGTCTGGAGGGGTTTTTTGGGGCTCTGGGGTGACTGAGAGGGATCCAGGAAGGATTTTGGGGGAGCCCAGGGTGGGTTGAGGGGATCGGGGTGGGTTTTGGGGGGTCTGGGGGGGATTATTGGGGGTCTGGGGGTGGTTGTGTGAGGGGAAAGTGGCCCAGGAAGGATTTTGGAGGAGCCCAGGGTGGGTTTTTGGGGGTCTGGGAGTGCCTGAAAGGGACCCAGGAAGGATTTTGGGGGAGCCCAGGGTGCGTTGAGGGGATCGGGGTGGGTTTTTGGGGGTCTGGGGGTGGCTGGCGTGAGGGGAAAGTGGCCCAGGAAGGTTTTCGGGGAGCCCAGGGTGGGGTTTTGGGGGGAGCCCATGGTAAGATTTTGAGGGAGCCCCGGGTGGGATTTTGAGGGTCTGTGTGGGATGAAGTGTCTGCACTGAGGGAGGAGTTGGGGTGTTTTGGGTGGGGGGCTCTGGGGTATTTTGGGTGGGCTCAGGGGGTGCTGACCCTCTCTGTGCCCCCCCAGAGCCCCTCAGGATGACGCAGTTCCTGCCCCCCAACCTTCTGGCCCTGTTTGCCCCCCGGGACCCCATCCCATACCTGCCCCCCCTGGAGAAGTTACCCCATGAGAAGCACCACAACCAGCCCTACAGCGGCATCGCGCCCTACATCCGCGAGTTCGAGGTACCCCGGGGACACAGAGAGACACAGAGACCCCCAAAACCCCACAGAGACCCCCAGAATCCCACAGAGACCCACAGAGACCCCCAGAATCCCACAGAGACACCCAAAACCCCACAGAGACCCCCAGAATCCCACAGAGACACCCAAAACCCCACAGAGACCCTCCCAAAAACCTCAGACAGAGCCCCAAAACCCCACAGAGACCCCCCCAGAATTACAGAGACCTCCAAAATCCCACAGAGACCCCCCCAGAATCCCACAGAGACCCCCAAAATCCCACAGAGACTCCCAGAATCCCACAAAGACCCACAGAGACACCCAGTATCCCACAGAGAACCCCAAAACCCCATAGAGACACCCAGAACCCCTCAGAGACCCTCCCCAGATCCCTAAAATTCCACAGAGACCCCACAGAGACCCCCAGAATCCCACAGAGGCTCCATAGAGACCCCCACAATTCCACAGAGACCCCCCAGAATCACACCCAGAGCCACAAAACCCCACAGAGACCCCACACAGACCCCTAGAATCCCAAAGAGATCCTCTCCAAATCCCTAAAATCTCACCCAGAGCCCCAAAACCCCACAGAGATTCTCCCAAAAACCTCACACAGACCCCTAAAATCCCACAGAGACCTTCCTAAAAATCCTACACAGACCCCCAAAATCTCACCCAGATCCCCAAAACTCCACACAGATCCTCCCCAAACCCCCAAAATCCCAAAGAGACCCCACAGAGCTCCTCCCCAGACCCCCAAAATCCCACAGAGACCCTCCCCAGAGCCCCAAAATCTCACCCAGACCCCCAAAACCCCACACAGGCCCTTCCCTAGACCCCCCCAAAACCCCACACTGACCCTTCCCAGACCCCCAAAATCCCCCAAACCCCACACAGACCGTGCCCAAAACCACCCCAGACCCCCATAATTCTCCCCCAAATCCCCCTGTGCACCCCCATAACCCCATCCTGGACTCCTCCCAGACCCCATAACCCCTCCCCAAACCCCCTCCCCACCCCCAAAACCCCCTTGGACCCCCCAAAACTCCTCTGTGTCCCCAGGACCCCCGCGATGCCCCCCCGCCGACGCGCGCCGAGACGCGCGAGGAGCGCATGGAGCGCAAGGTATGTCCAGAGCCCCCCAAAACCTGGGGAGAACCCCCCCAAAATTGGGGGCAGCTCCCCCCAGAAGAACTCAGCCCCTTCCCCACAGCTCTGGGAGTGCTGGGGGGGTCCCCAAAACTGACACCAAGGGGGTGTTAACCCTTAAGTTTCAGCTCTTCCCCAATGCAGAGTTTGGCTCATCCCTTCTGGGTTTTTGGGGATTTTTGGGGTTCCCCACAGATTTTTGGGGGGCTGTAGGTGGATCCTGTGGGTTTGGGACCCCCCTGAGGTCACCCCACTCCCCGTTTTTCGGTCTCTTTGCCCCCCAACAGCGGCGGGAGAAGATCGAGCGGAGGCAGCAGGAGGTGGAGTCCGAGCTCAAACTCTGTGAGTTGGGGGAGGGTCCTGAGGGGCTGGGGAGGGGTCCTGAGGGGCTGGGGAGGGGTCCCCCATTTTCCTCTGACCCCCCTTTTTCCTCTCATCCCCCAGGGGACCCCCACAACGACCCCAACGCTCAAGGAGACGCCTTCAAAACCCTGTTTGTGGCCAGAGTGGTGAGTGCTGGGGGGAGGAAATTCTGGGGGTACCACCCCAATTTTGGGGGGGCTCACACCCACTTTTGGGGTTTCTTCACATCCTTGGGGGTTTTCTCACAATCTTTGAGGTTTCTTCAGGCTGTGGGGGTTCCTCAGTTTTCTATTTCTGGGTTCTCCCACTCCCAGTCCATGAATTTCCCTTTAGTCTGTGATACTGCCCCTGAATTCTTTTTAATTTTGGGGTTTTTTTTAATGGTTCTTTTCGGTTTTCCCAAATTTTAGGGGTGTCTCCCAAATATTCCAGGATCCTCCAGTTTTTGGGGTCACCCTCTTGGTTTTTTCCCCAGAATTACGACACGACAGAGTCGAAGCTGCGCCGAGAGTTTGAGGTGTATGGGCCCATCAAGAGGGTGAGTGGGGGTGTCACCCCCCAAAAACAGCCCCCCAAAAACAGCCCCCAAACACTTCTTGCTGTCCAGGGAGGTCACACCTGTCCCCAAACCTGATATTTGGGGTGTCACACCTGTCCCCCAACCCCTGATTTTTAGGGTGTCACAGGTGTTCCAATTAGGGTGTCACACACCTTGATTTTTAGGGTCCCACACCTGTGCCACCACCCCCTGATTTTTGGGGTTTCCCACCCATCCCTCAACCCCCATTTTTGGGACGTCACACCTGTTCCCCAGCCCCTGATTTTTGGGGTGTCTCACCCATCCCTCAACCCCTGTTTTCGGGATGTCACACCTGCCCCCCCATCCCCCGCTTTCGGGGTGTCACACCTGTGTCTACACACCTGTGCCACCACTCCCTGATTTTTGGGGTGTCACACCTGTCCCCAGCCCCCATTTTCGGGGTGTCACATCTGTCCCACACCTGTACCCCACTCCCTGATTTTTGGGGTGTCCCACCCGCCCCCCAGCCCCTGTTTTTGGGGTGTCTCACCTGTCCCACCACCCCCTGATTTTTGGGGTGTCCCACCCGCCCCCCAGCCCCCCTTTTCAGAGTGTCTCACCTGTCCCACCACCCCCTGATTTTTGGGGTGTCCCACCCATCCCTCAACCCCCATTTCCAGAGTGTCACATCTGTCCCACACCTATCCCCCACCCCCTGATTTTTGGGGTGTTACACCTGTCTCTACACACCTGTCCCACCGCCCTCTGTTTCTGGGGTGTCCCACCCGCCCCCCAGCCCCCGTTTTCAGGGTGTCTCACCTGTCCCACCACCCCCTGATTTTTGGGGTGTCCCACCCATCCCTCAACCCCCATTTCCGGAGTGTCACACCTGTCCCACACCTGTGCCCACCACCCCCTGATTTCTGGGGTGTCACACCTGTCTCTACACCCCTGTGCCAACACCCCCTGATTTTTGGGGTGTCACACCTGTCCCTACACCCCTGTCCCACACCCCCTGATTTTTGGGGTGTCACACCTGTCTCTACACACTTGTCCCACCACCCCCTGATTTTTGGGGTGTCCCACCCGCCCCCCAGCCTCCGTTTTCGGGGTGTCTCACCTGTCCCACCACCCCCTGATTTTTGGGGTGTCCCACCCGCCCCCCAGCCCCCGTTTTCGGGGTGTCTCACCTGTCCCCCCGTCCCCCCAGATCTACATGGTGTACAACAAGCGCTCGGGGAAGCCGCGCGGTTACGCCTTCATCGAGTACGAGCACGAGCGGGACATGCACTGTGAGTACCCCCACACCCCCCCCTGCACCCCAAAACCCCCCAAATCCCCCCAAATTCCGCATGTCCCACCCCCCTCCCGCACCTGGGGGGCCCCTGGGCCGGGAGCCAGGTAAGTACGGGGGCGGGGCGAGCGGGCGTGGTCAGGCCAAGGTACAGGTGGCCAAAGACCTTGGTGGTCAAGGGTACAAAAAAAAGGGTCAGGTGGCCAAACTGCAGGTGGACAGTGGCCAAGGTGTAGGTGGCCAAATTTACAGGTGGTCAGGGCTACAGGTGGTCAAGTTTTTGGTAGACATGGCTACCAGTGGCCAAGGTGTAGGTGGCCAAATTTACAGGTGGTCAAGTTTTAGGTAGCCGTGGTTACCAGTGGCCAAGGTGTAGGTGGCCAAATTTACAGGTGGTCAGGGCTACAGGCGGTCCAGTTTTAGGTTGCCATGGCTACCAAGGAAACAAGGTGGCCAAACTCTAGGTAGCCAAGGCTACAGGTGGCCACAGGGCAGGTCACTGCTCAATTCCAGGTGGTGGCCAAGGCTACGGTTGACCAAGGCTACCGACAAGCAGAGGGACAGGTGGTGGCCAAGGTACAATCGGTGGCCAGGACTGCAGGCGGTGGCCAAAGCAGAGGCAGTTGGTGGCCAAGGCTCCAGGTAGCCAAACTACAGGCAGCCAAGGATGTGGTTGGCCAGTGGTGTGGTTGACCAAGGCTACAGTTGGCCAGTGGTACTGTTGCCCAACCTACAGTCCTGTTGGTCAAGGTTATCATTGGCCAGTCACCCATTGGTCAAGTGTCCAGCTGGCCGAGCCTGTGGGTAGAGCTCCCATTGGTCAGCTGTCCATTGGGGTTGGCCAACTGTTGGTCAGTGCCATTGGTCAACTGTCCATTGGGGTTGGCCAACTGTTGGTCAGTGCCATTGGTCAGCTGTCCATTGGGGTTGGCCAACTGTTGGTCAGTGCCATTGGTCAACTGTCCATTGGGGTTGGCCAACTGTTGGTCAGTGCCATTGGTCAGCTGTCCGTTGAGGTTGGCCAACTGTTGGTTAAGAGTCCAGCTGGGCAGGCCTGTGGGTAGAGCTCCCGTTGGTCAGCTGTCCATTGGGGTTGGCCAACTGTTGGTCAGTGCCATTGGTCAACTGTCCATTGGGGTTGGTTGACGCCATTGGTCAACCTTCCATTGGTCACCCACCCATTGGTCAAGCGTCCAGTTGGTTGAGCCTATGGATAGAGCTCCCATTGGTCAACTGTCCATTGGGGGTGGTCAGTGCTGTTGGTCAGCCTTCCATTGAGTTTGGCCAACTGTTGGACAATGCTGTTGGTCAAGTGTCCATTACTGTTGGTCAAGAGTCCAGCTGGCCAGGCCTGTGGGTAGAGCTCCCATTGGTCAGTCTTCCATTGAGGTTGGCCAGCCGTTGGCCCATCCTGCGGCGCCGCTCTCTCTCCGTTCCTGTCTCTCCATCCCTGCACCCCCTCGGGGCGGGCGATCCTGGGGTGTTCCGCTTCCGGTTCCTTGGGTGTTCCGGTCCTGGGGGTTCCCCAGGTCTGGTTCCGGATGTTTTCCGGTTCCGGGGTACCCCCACTTCCGGCTCCTGGGTGTTCAGGTGGTGCCTTAATTCCGGTTCCTAGGTACCGTAGTTCCGGTTCCTAGGTACCCTAGTTCCGGTTCCGGGTGTGTCCCATCCCGGTTCTGGGGATGCCCCAGTTCCCGTTCCGGTGGTGCCCCGGTTCCTGGGTGTCCTGGTTCCGAGTGTGTCCCATCCCGATTCCGGGTGTGTCCCGGTTCCGGGGTGCCCTAGTTCCGGTTCCGAGTGTGTCCCATCCCGGTTCCTGGTGTGTTCCGGTTCCGGGTGTGTCCCATCCCGGTTCTGGGATTCCTTAGTTTCGGTTCCGGGTGTGTCCCATCTCGGTTCCGGGTGTGTCCCTGTTCTGGGATGCCCTATTTCCGGTTCCGGGTGTGTCCCATGCCGGTTCCGGGTGTGTCCCGTTCCGGGTGTGTCCCGTTCCGGGTGTGTCCCGTCTCCGCGTGCGGTGGGGGGGGAAGGACGGACGGACGGCCGCCGGTCCCGGGGGTTGTATTAACACTGTTTTATTGTCACTGCAGCCACCTTTGTGATGGCTTTTGCCACTGCTGGCTTGCAGCTGATCCTAATGCTCCCCCCTCCACACCTCAGTGTATGGTTGGTATAAGGGTTTGTATCCTGGTAAGACACGTTTGTACACCCCAAAAACCCCAAAAACGGAATGAAACCACCTCAGCGCCGTGGGGGGGGGGATGGGGAGGAGCTGTGAACCCCCCCCCGCCCCTCCCCCACCAGCGGAGGAGTTTGGGGGGCTGCATTTGGGGACCCCCCTCTGCTCCCAGCCGGGCGTGGCCGGGCTGGGGGTGCAGGGTGGGACCCCCCAAAACCCCCGAGGTTCAGCAGCAGCACCCCCAAACCCCCGCCATTAATTAGGGACCCCCCCCTCCCCCTTCTCATATTTTTGGGGAGGGGGCTCCTCACAGCGCCCCCCCCCCCCCCCACCCAGCGCGGGCAGGGAGCCAATCCCAGAATTCCCAATATTCCCAAATTTTCCTCCCTCCCCACCCAAAACATCCAGCACAGTCACGGCCTCAGTCTCTGCTGAGGTGGGGACATGTGACCCCCCCCCCCCTTTTCCCCCAAAATTTTGGGGAGGGGCCCTCAAGGTGCCCCCCCCACCCGTGAAATTTGGGTGATGAGGCAGGACCCCCCCCCAGGCCCGAGGAGGAGGAGGATGAGGAAGGGTGGGGGAGGCTCTAAGTGCCTCCCCCCAAAAAAAAAATTTAAAAATTTAGGGACCCCCCCAAAAAATAAAAAAATTTAGGGACCCCCCCCAAAAAATAAAAATTTGGGGACCTCAAAAAAAAAAAAATTTGGGGATCTATCAAAAAATAAAAATTTGGGGATTTCCCAAAAAAATAAAAATTTGGGGATTCCCAAAAAATAAAATAAAATAAAATAAAAGTTTGGGGACCCCCCCAGGAGGCAGGATGTTGGTTTAGGGCAGGTCCCTTATTTGGGGGAGTGGGGTCGGGTTTGGGGGGGTGGGAATAGGTGAGGGGGGGGCTGAGCCCCCCCCCCCCAAAAAGGGGAGCGACCCCTCCCCCGGTCCCAGCGACCGAGGGGGGAGGGGCAGGGAGGGGAGGGGCTAAAAAGTATAAAATAAATAAAAAATAAAAAATTAAAAAGTGGCGTTTTTAGGGGGGCTGAGCCCCCCCCAAACCCACTTAACCCACTCGGGGGGGGCGGGGTTAATTCGGGGGGGGGGGGTCCCAAAGGGGCGGGGGGGGCTCGGAGTCGGTTCGGTGTTGATTTTTTTGGGGAGGGGGAGGGGCGTGAGGCAGGACGGGTCTCAGGTAAGGCCCCAGCGCCCGGCCAGGAGCGGCTTCGTCTGGAGGGGCCCCCCCAGCCCGGGGGGGGACACGGACCCGCCCCCACCGCGCCCAGGACTCGCAGGGACACGGGGGAGGGGCGGGGGGGGAGGGGGAGGGGCTCGGCGGGTGGGGGAGGGGCCGCGTCCAGTGGTGGTTCATTTATTTTTTTTTTTTTGGGGAGGGGGGTCCTGAATTGCAATGAGTGCCCCCCACCCAAAAAATAAAAATTAAAATGGGGAGGGGGTTCCTGAATTGCAATGGGTGCCCCCCACCCCAAAAAAAAAAAAATTAATAATGGGGAGGGGTCTTGAGTTGCAATGGGTGCCCCCCACCCAAAAAAAATTAAAATGGGGAGGGGGTTCTTGAATTGCAACGGGTGCCCCCCACCCAAAAAAAAAAATTGAAATGGGGAGGGGGGTTTGAATTGCAAAGGGTGCCCCCATCTAAAAATTAAAATGGGGAGGGGGTTCCTGAATTGCAATGGGTGCCCCCCACCCCAAAAAAAAAAAAAATTAAAATGGGGAGGGGGGTTTGAATTGCAATGAGTTCCCCCCACCCAAAGAAAAAACAATTTAAATTTAAAATGGGGAGGGCGGATTTAAATTGCAATGGGTGTCCCCCACCAAAAAATAAAAATTAAAATGGGGAGGGGGTTCCTGAATTGCAATGAGTGCCCCCCACCCAAAAAAAAAAAAAAGATAAATAATTGGGATGGGGAGGTGCAGGTAAGGCAGCCCCCAAATTGAAGTGGGGGTGTTGTTAAATGGGTGAAAAAATCCAAAAAAATTTGGATGGGGTGAATGTACAGGAGAAGAGAGTGAGACCCCCAAAAAATTTAATTTGGGGGGACAACCTACAGGTAAAAGGTGACACCCCCCCAAAAAATTAATTTGGGGGGGCAATGAGCAGGTAAAAAGGTGACACCCCCCCAAAAAAATTTAGGATGGGGGTGAATATACAGGTGAAGGGGGTGAGACCCCCAAAAACTTTGATTTGGGGGGCAATGAACAGGTAAAAACGGTGACACTCCCCAAAAATTTAATGGGGGGGGACAGTGTACAGGTGGAGGGGGTGAGACCCCCAAAAATTTGATTGGGGGGGGCAATAAACAGGTAAAAAAATGACACCCCCAAAATGATGTGTGGGGGTGAATGTACAGGTGAAGGGGATGGAACCCCCAAAAAATTTGATTTGGGGGGGGCAACCTACAGGTAAAAAGGTGACACCCCCCAAAAATATTTTGGACGGGGGTAATGTACAGGTGAAGGGGGTGAGACCCCCAAAAATTTAATTTAGGGGGACAATGAACAGGTAAAAATGGTGACACCCCCCAAAAAAATTTAATGGGGGGGTCAGTGTGCAGGTAAAGGGGGTGAGACCCCCAAAAAATTTAATTTGGGGGGGCAACCTACAGGTAAAAGGTGACACCCCCAAAAAATGAGGTTGGGGGGATGGATGTACAGGTGAAGGGGGTGAGACCCCCCCAAAAAATTAATTTGGGGGGGCAATGAACAGGTAAAAAAGATGACACCTCCCAAAAAAATTAGGACGGGGATGAATGTACAGGTGAAGGGGGTGTGACCCCCAAAAATTTAATTTGGGGGGGGGGGTCAGTAAACAGGTAAAAAGGTGACACCCCCAAATGATGTGTGGGGGTGAATGTACAGGTGAAGGGGGTGGAACCCCCAAAAATTTACATTTGGGGGGGGCAATAAACAGGTAAAAAGGTGACACCCCCCAAAAATGAGGTTGGGGGGGGTCAGTGTGCAGGTGAAGGGGGTGAGACCCCCAAAAACTTTGATTTGGGGGGGCAATGAACAGGTAAAAAGGTGACACCCCCCAAAAAATTTGGATGGGGGTGAATGTACAGGTGAAGGGGGTGAGACCCCAAAAAATTTTATTTTGGGGAGGCAATGAACAGGTAAAAATGGTGACACCCCCCAAAAATTTAATGGGGGAGGGTCATTGTGCAGGTGAAGGGGGTGAGACCCCCAAAAATTTAATTTGGGGGGGCAACCTACAGGTAAAAGGTGACACCCCCAAAAATGAGGTTGGGGGGATGGATGTACAGGTGAAGGGGGTGAGAACCCCCCAAAAAATTAATTTGGGGGGGCAATGAGCAGGTAAAAAGGTGACACCCCCAAAAATATTTTGGACGGGGGTAATGTACAGATGGAGGGGGTGACAGCCCCAAAAAATTTAATTTGGGGGGGCAATAAACAGGTAAAAAAAGTGACACCCCCCCCAAAAAAATTTAATGGGGGTTTCAGTGTGAAGGTGGAGGGGGTGAGACCCCCAAAAATTTAATTTGGGGGGGCAATGAGCAGGTAAAAAGGTGACACCCCAAAACCAAGGTGTTGGGGAGGGGTCACTACAAATAGATTGAGACCCCCCCAAAAAAAAAAAAAAAAAATGGGTCTGGGGGGGTCAAAACCAGGTAAAGGAGGTGACCCCCCCAAAAACCCCCCAGGTGTGTGTGGGGTCTGTCCAGGTGAAGGGGGGACACCCCCAAAATTCTGTGGTGTTGATTTAGGGGAGGGGGTTTAATTTTATTTATTTTTTTTTATTTTATTTTTTTTGGGGGGGGGGGGGTCTCACAATTTTTAACCCACTTTTCTTTCCAGCCGTGGCATTTTTGGGGTGAGGAGGGGGCAGTCCTTAAACACACCCCCAATTTAAATTTTAATTATATTTTAATATATTTTATATTTTTAATTTTCAATACTGGAGCTGTCACAGGAAAAAATTTGGAGTGGGGGGGAAAGGACGGGATTTTAAAAAAATTTTCTTTATTTATTTATTATTTTTATTTTGTGGGGGTGGTATTTCATTCATTTATATATTTATTTATTTTGGGGGGTGGGTTTGTTTTTAAACTTATTTTAAAATTCATTTATTTTTATTTTGGGGTGGGATTTTTTATTTATTTAAGTTTTTTAAAATTTACTTGTTTTTGTTCTGGGGTGGGATTTTTAAAAAAAATTTATTTTTAATTTTTATTTTGGGATGGGATTTATTTATTTATTTGTTTTTATTTTGAGGTGGGTTTATTTTTTTATTTATTTTTAAATTTAATTTCACTTTGGGGTGGAATTTTTTATTTATTTTTTTAAAAATTTATTTCTTTTTATTTTGGGCTGGGATTTTATTTACTTATTTCTTTTTCTTTTGGGCGAGCTTATTTTTTTTATTTATTTTAAAACTTATTTTTATTTTGGGATGGGATTTTATTTATTTATTTTTCTTTTAGGCTGGAATTTTTTTTTTATTTATTCATTTCTAACTTACTTATTTTCATTTTGGGCTGGGATTTATTTTTTATGTATTCACTTAAAAATCTATTTTATTTTACTCGGGGATGGATTTATTTATTTATTTATTTATTTATTTATTTATTTATTTATTTATTTAAATTTTCATTTTGCAGATTGTAAATTTTTTAATTTTTTTTTTTTTTTTTTTTTTTTTTTTTTTTCGGGGGAGGGGGTGGCGGGGCTGCTCTAACCCCACCTCAGCTGACCCCCCCCTCCCCTCCCCCACCCCCCAAACCCCTCGGGACCCCTCCCCAAATATTTTGCAGCCGCCTACAAACACGCGGACGGGAAGAAAATCGACGGGCGCCGGGTGCTGGTGGACGTGGAGCGCGGCAGGACCGTCAAGGGCTGGCGGCCCCGGCGCCTGGGTGAGACCCCTCCCCTAACTAACACCCAAAAAACAATCTGGGATGGTACAGCCCCAAATTTGGGGCTTTTTTCCCCAAAAAAATCGGGTTTATGTGGGATTTTTTAGGGGTTTATTTGGATTTTTTGGGGTCAGTTCGGGGTCACTTTGGGGTCAATTTTGGATCAGTTTGGGGCCAGTTTTGGAGTCAGTTTTGGGTTAGTTTTGTGTCAGTTTTGGAGTCAGTTTTGGGTTAGTTTTGTGTCAGTTTTGGGGTCAGTTTTTGGGTTAGTTTTGGGTTAGTTTTGTGTCAGTTTTGTGTCTGTTTTGGGGTCAGTTTTTGGGTCAGTTTTGGGTCAGTTTGGGGTCAGTTTTGGGTCAGTTTTGAGGTCAGTCTTGGGGTCACTTTGGGGTCACTTTGGGGTCCCCTGACCCCATTTTTCCCACCAGGGGGAGGTTTGGGGGGTGTCAGTTTGGGGTCACTTTGGGCGTCAGTTTTGGGGTCTCATTTTTGGGGTCCCCTGACCCCGTGTCTCCCTCCAGGGGGAGGTTTGGGGGGGTCAGTTTTGGGAGGTCAGTTTTGGGGTCCCCTGACCCTGTGTCTCCCTCCAGGGGGAGGTTTGGGGGGTCACTTTGGGGTCAGTTTTGGGGTTACTTTGGGGTCACTTTGGGGTCACTTTGGGATCCCCTGACCCCATTTTTCCCACCAGGGGGAGGTTTAGGGTGTCACTTTGGGGTCAGTTTGGGGTCAGTTTGGGGTCACTTTGGGGTCAGTCTGGGGTCAGTTTGGGGTCAGTTTGGGGTCAGTTTTGGGGTCTCACTTTTGGGGTCACTTTGGGGTCAGTTTTGGGGTCACTTTGGGGTCAGTCTTGGGGTCACTTTGGGATCAATTTGGGGTCAGTCTTGGGGTCACTTTGGGGTCACTTTGGGGTCAGTTTTGGGGTCACTTTGGGATCACTTTGGGGTCAGTTTTGTGTCAGTTTTGGGGTTACTTTGGGATCACTTTGGGGTCAGTTTTGGGATCACTTTGGGGTCAGTTTTGGGGTCACTTTGGGGTCAGTTTTGGGGTCACTTTGGGGTCAGTCTTGGGGTCACTTTGGGATCAATTTGGGGTCAGTTTTGGGGTCACTTTGGGATCACTTTGGGGTCAGTTTTGTGTCAGTTTTGGGGTCACTTTGGGGTCAGTTTTGAGGTTACTTTGGGGTCACTTTGGGGTCAGTTTTGGGGTCACTTTGGGGTCAGTTTTGGGGGTCAGTTTTGGGGTCCCCTGACCCCGTGTCTCCCTCCAGGGGGAGGTTTGGGGGGTCAGTTTTGGGGGGTCAGTTTTGGGGTCCCCTGACTCCGTGTCTCCCACCAGGGGGAGGTTTGGGGGGCACCCGGCGCGGCGGCGCCGACGTCAACATCCGGCACTCGGGCAGGGACGACACGTCCCGCTACGACGAGCGGTGAGCGGGGCTGGGGGGGCTTGGGGGACCCCTGGGACACCTTGGGGACCCCTGGGACACCTTGGGGACCCCTGGGATGGAATTTGGGACCCCTGGGACACCTTGGGGACCCCTGGGACACCTTGGGGACCCCTGGGATGGAATTTGGGACCCCAGTGTCACCTTGGGGACCCCTGGGACACCTTGGGGACCCCTGTGACACCTTTGGAACGTTCCCCTGGGGGGTTTGGGGGGCATTGGGGACCCCCAGTGTCACCTTGGGGACCCCTGGGACACCTTGGGGACCCCTGGGATGGGCTTTGAGGGGCTTTGGGGACCCCTGTGAGACCTTGGGGACCCCTGGGATGGAATTTGGGACACCCTGGGATGGGCTTTGGGACCCCTGTGACACCTTGGGGACCCCTGTGACACCTTGGGGACCCCTGGGATGGGCTTTGGGACCCCTGGGATGGAACTTGGGACCCCTGTGACACCTTGGGGACCCCTTTTGTCACCCTTGGGACCCCTAGGATGGAATTTGGGACCCCTGTGTCACCTTGGGGACCCCTGTGACACCTTTGGAACGTGCCCCTGGGGGACTTTGGGGGGCTTTGGGGACCCCTGGGATGGAATTTGGGACCCCTGTGTCACATGTGGGACCCCAGGATTGGCTTTGGGACCCTCTGTCTCATTTTTGGGGCCCCCAGTGTCACCTTTGGGACCCCTGGGATGGAATTTGGGACCCCTGTCACCCTGGGGACCCTTGGCGGTCTTTGGGGACCCCCTGTGACACCTTGGGGGACCCCTGGGATGGGCTCAGGGACCCCCAGAGTCAGCTTGGAGCGGGTCAGGGACCACCAGGACACTTCTAGGACCCCCTGGGATGGGTCAGGGACCCCCCAGAACACCTGAGACCCCCTGCAGTGGGTCAGGGACCCCCATGAGACCCCCTGGGATGGATCAGGGACCCCCAGGACACCTCTGGGACCCCCCTGGGATGGGTCAGGGACCCCCTGGGATGGATCAGGGACCCCCTGGGATGGGTCAGAGCCCCCCGGTGATGGGTCAGGGACTCCCTAGGATGGATCAGGGACCCCCTGGGATGGATCAGAGACCCCCTGCAGTGGGTCAGGGACCCCCAGGACACCTCTGGGACCCCCCTGGGATGGATCAGGGACCCCCAGAACCCCTCAGAGACCCCCCAGACCCCCTCACCCCGCTCCTCTCCCCCCCTCCCCTCAGGGACCGGGAGCGGGAGCGGGAGCGCGACCGCCGGGAGCGATCCCGGGAACGGGAGCGGCGCCGTTCGCGCTCCCGGGAGCGGCGGCGGCGAACGCGGAGCCGCGAGAAGGAGGAGCGGGAGCGGAAACGGGGCGGGAGCCGCGACCGCAGCAAGGACCGGGAGCGGGAGCGCGACCGAAAGCGGCGATCGCGATCCCGCGACCGAAAGCGCGACCGGGAGCGCGACAAGAAGGAGGAGGGAGCGCTGGAAGGGCTGGAGCCCCCCGAGGAGCTGGGAGGAGGAGGAGGAGGAGGAGCGGGGGGAGAGGCGGGAGCCGAGGGGATGGCGGGGGAGGCGGCGGAGAAGCGGGAGCGGGAGCGGGAGCGGCGGCGCGGGCACCGGGAGCGCGAGCGGCGGCGGGAGCGGGAGCGGGAGCGGGACCGGGAGCACAAGCGGGAGCGGGAGCGGCGCGAGGAGCGCGGGGCCGGCCCGGGGGGCGGCGAGGGGGGCGAGGCGGGACCCCCGGGGGGCGAGCCCGAGCTGTTCCTGCCGCCCGAGGGGATGGCGAGCGGCGACGGCTACCTGGGCGCGGAGAACGGCTACCTGCTGGAGCCGCCCCTGGAGTGAGCGCCGCCATTAAAGGGTTTTACTGGAAACGCCGGGAGGAGATTTTGGGGGTTTATGGGGGGGTGGTTCGGTTTTTGGGGGGTTTTAAGTGGGAATTAATGCACAAAAAATGGAATTTTTGGGTGGTTTTTGGGGGGTGGTTCGGTTTTTGGGGGGCTTTAAGTGGGGGATTAGTGCATAAAAAATGGAGTTTTTGGGTGGTTTTTGGGGGGTGGTTCGGTTTTTAGGTGGGGGAATTAGTGCACAAAAAAATGGAGTTTTTTGGGTGGATTTTGGGTCTTTTCGGGAGTTTTTTGGGTGTTTTTTCGGGAGTTTTTTTGGTGGGTTTGGGGTTTTTTTTAGGGATTTTTTGGATGGTTTTTTGGGGGGTGGTTCGGTTTTTGGGGGGTTTTAAGTGGGGGAATTAATGCACAAAAAATGGAATTTTTTGGAGGGACTTTTTTGGTGATTTTTTGGGTGGTTTTGGAGTTTTTTGGGTGTGTTTTGGGAGGTGGTTCGGTTTTTAGGGGGTTTTAAGTGGGGGAATTAGTGCACAAAAAATGTTTTTGGGAGGTCTTTAGGTAGTGAAATTAGCGCAAAATAAGATTTTTGGGGTGGTTTTTTGGGGGGTGGTTCGGTTTTTGGGGGGCTTTAAGTGGAGGAATTAGCGCACAAAAAATGGAATTTTTGGGTGGTTTTTGGGGGGTGGTTCGGTTTTTAGGTGGGGGAATTAGTGTACAAAAAATGGAGTTTTTGGGGGGATTTTTTGAGTGGTTTTTTGGGAGTGGTTCGGTTTTTGGGGGGTTTTTAGGTGGGGGAATTAGTGCACAAATAATGGAATTTTTGGGGAGATTTTTTGGGTGTTTTTTTGGGGGGTGGTTCGGTTTTTGGGGGGTTTTAAGTGGGGGAATTAATGCACAAAAAATGGAATTTTTGGGTGGTTTTTGGGGGGTGGTTCGGTTTTTGGGGGGTTTTAAGTGGGGGAATTAGAGCACAAAAAATGGAGTTTTTGGGGGGATTTTTTTGGGTGGTTTGGGGGTTTTTTTAGGGATTTTTTGGATGTTTTTTTGGGGGGTGGTTCGGTTTTTGGGGGGTTTTAAGTGGGGGATTAATGCACAAAAAATGGAATTTTTGGGGGGATTTTTTGTGGTTTTTTGGGTGGTTTGGGGGTTTTATTAGGGATTTTTTGAGTGTTTTTTTGGGGGGTGGTTCGGTTTTTTGGGGGGTTTTAGGTGGGGGAATTAGCACACAAAAAATGGAGTTTTTGGAGGGATTTTTTGGTGATTTTTTGGGTGGTTTTGGGGTTTTTTTTAGGGATTTTTTGGGTGTTTTTTTGGGAGTTTTTAGGGGGTGGTTCGGTTTTTAGGGGGTTTTAAGTGGGGGAATTAATGCACAAAAAATGGAATTTTTGGGTGGTTTTTGGGGGGTGGTTCGGTTTTTGGGGGGTTTTAAGTGGGAATTAATGCACAAAAAATGGAATTTTTGGGTGGTTTTTGGGGGGTGGTTCGGTTTTTAGGTGGGGGAATTAGTGTACAAAAAATGAAGTTTTTGGGGGGATTTTTTTGAGTGGTTTTTTGGGAGTGGTTCGGTTTTTGGGGGGTTTTTAGGTGGGGGAATTAGTGCACAAATAATGGAATTTTTGGGGAGATTTTTTGGGTGTTTTTTTGGGGGGTGGTTCGGTTTTTGGGGAGGTTTTAGGTGCGGGAATTAGTGCTCAAAAAAATGGAGTTTTTGGGGAACTTTTGGGTGGTTTTCGGGTTTTTTTAGGGATTTTTGGAGTGGTTTTTGGGTTTTTTCTGGGTGGTTTTTGGGGAGTTTTTTGGGGGGTGGTTCGGTTTTTGGGGGGTTTTAAGTGGGAGAATTATTGCACAAAAAAATTGAGTTTTTGGGGGAACTTTTGGGTGATTTTCGGGTTTTTTTAGGGATTTTTGGTGGTTTTTGGGGTTTTTCTGGGTGGTTTTTGGGGAGTTTTTTGGGAGGTGGTTCGGTTTTTGGGGGGTTTTAAGTGGAAGAATTATTGCCCAAAAATGGAATTTTGGGGGGATTTTTTTGGTGTTTTTTTGGGTGTATTTTGGGAGGTGGTTCAATTTTTTTGGGGTTTTAAGTGGGGGAATTAGTGCACAAAAAATGAAATTTTTGGGGAGATTTTTTTGTGGTTTTTTGGGTGGTTTTGGGGTTTTTCTGGGTGGTTTTTGGGGGGTTTTGGGGAGTTTTTTGGGGGGTGGTTCGTTTTTGGGGGAGTTTTTAGGTGGGGAAATTAGTGCCCAAAAAATGGAATATTTGGGGGGATTTTTGGGGT
Source organism: Oenanthe melanoleuca (assembly GCF_029582105.1). Classification (NCBI taxonomy): domain Eukaryota; kingdom Metazoa; phylum Chordata; class Aves; order Passeriformes; family Muscicapidae; genus Oenanthe; species Oenanthe melanoleuca. The sequence goes on along the minus strand of NC_079358.1, from coordinate 3,653,312 downwards.
GGTGCTTTAATTTTGGGGTTTTTTTTTAGGTAATTAAATTAGCACACAAAATAAAGAATTTTTGGGTGGTTTTTTTTGGGGGGTGGTTCAGTTTTGGGGGGTTCGTAGATAATGTAATTAGCACTGTCCTCAATTTGGGGTTTTTTTGGATGGAGTTGAGTTCCAAAAATGTGTGTTCCCCCAAATTTTTTATCCCTAAAAATAATATCCCCCCAAATTTGGGATTTATTCCCTAAAAAGGGGGTGTCCCCCCAAATTTGAGATTTTTTTTTTCATCCCAAAACTTGTGACGCTCCCCCAAATTTTTTCTCTTTTAAATTTGGGGTCTCTCCCTCCCAAATTCCCCCTTCCCGGATTTGGGGTCCTTCCCATTTTCCCGCCAAAATTTTGGGTCTTCAGCCCTCCTCCCCTAAAATTTGGGGTCCCCCCCAACCCATCCCCCCCGCTCTGATATTTGGGATCCCCCAAATCCCGGATTTTGGGAACTGTCGGTTCTGCGCATGCGCGAGGGCGTGACCAACGCAGGAAAGGGGCGTGGTTTGTGTTACCATATAAGGAAATGGGCGGAGCGCAGAGAAGGCGTGACGTAATCAGGGTAGGCGTGGTTTAGGCGAGTAGGGGGCGTGGTTTGTGTGCAAAAGGGGCGTGGTCAGGGAGTGGGCGTGGCCTGGCGAAGATGGCAGCGCTGAGCGGGGACGCGCTGGGGCTGGAGCGGGGTACGCGAAATTTGGGGCGATTTTGGGAAATTTTGGGGAAATTTTGGGGAAGTTTTGGGGTGGGGGAGGAGATGGGGGGTGTGGGGAGTGGGGGAGGGGTGGTTTTGGGGGGGAATCAGGGCCCTGGAGCGAGGAATGGGGGGGGGGAAGGGAGGGATTTTGGGGGGTCGCGAGGTTTTGGGGAGGGGGATTTGGGGAGGTTTTGGGGGGTCCTGGGGATGAGGGAGAGGATTTTGGGGCACAGCGGGGGATTTTTGGGCTGATTTTGGGGGGTTTTGGGGTTTTTCTGGGGTTGTTTTTGGGGTGATTTTGGGTTTGGTTTTGGAGGTTTTTTGGGGGTTTTTTTTGGGTGATTTTTTGGTTTTTTTGGGGTGATTTTTGGGTTTTCTTGGGGTGATTTTTGTGTATTTCTGGGTTTTGTTTTTGTTTTTTGTTTTGTTTTTTTTTTTTTTTTTTGGGGTGCCCTGGGGTTGATTTTGGGATTTTTCTGGGGTTGTTTTTGGGGTGACTCTGTGGCTGTTTTGGGATTATTTTGGGATTTTTTGGGATGATTTTGGGGTTTTTTTTGGGGTGATTTTTGTGTATTTCTGTGGGTTTTTTTGGGGTGCCCTGAGGTTGGTTTTGGGGTGAATTTGGGATTTTTTGGGGTGTTCCTGGGTTTGGTTTTGAGGTGTTTTTGGGAATTTTTTTGGGTAACTCAGGGTTTGTTTTTTGGATGATTTTGGGTTTTTTTTTCTTGGGGTGACCCTGGGTTTGGTTTTGGGGTAATTTTGGAGATTTTTTAGGGTTTTTTTTGGGGTGGGTCTGGGGTGATTTTGGGACTTTTTGGGGTGTTTTTGGGTTGGTTTTGCGGGGACTCTGGGGGTGTTTTTGGGGTGACTCTGGAACTGACTTTGGGGTAATTTTGGGGTGGATGTGGGCTGATTTTGGGGTGATTTTTGTGTATTTCTGGGGCTTTTTTTGGCTGTTCCTGGGGGTGGTTTTGGGGTGAGTCTGGATTTGGTTTTTGGGGTGATTTTGGGTTTTTTTTGGCATGACTCTGGGGGTGACTTTGGGTTAAATTTGGGGTGGATTTTAGGGTGTGTTTTATGTATTTCTGGGGCTGTTTTCGGGTGATTTTGGGGATGATTTGGGGATTTTCTGGGGTTATTTCTGGGTTTGATTTTGGGGTGACTCTGGGGGGTGATTTGGGGTTTTTTTTTGGGTGTTTCTGGGTCTGTTTTTGGGGTGCTTCTGTGGCTGATTTTGGGTTTTTTTTTTGTGTGACTCTGGGGATGATTTGGGGTTTTTTTGGGGAGTGATTTTGGATTTTGGGGTGTTCCTGGGGCTGTTTTAGGGTGACTCTGGGGTTTTTTTGGGGTGACTCTGGGGTGATTTGGGGTTTTATTTGGGGTGGTTTTGGTTTTTTTTGGGTGTTTCTGGGTTTGTTTTTGGGGTGTTTCTGTGGTTGTTTTGGGGTGACTCTGGGGTGATTTTGGGGTTTTTTTTGGGTGGTTTTGGGGTGACTCTGGGGGTGATTTTGTTGTTTTTTGGGGTGACTCTGGGGGTGATTTTGGGTTTTTTTTTGGGTGACTGGGGTGATTTTGGGTTTTTTTTTGGGTGACTCTGGGGGTGATTTTGGGTTTTTTTGGGTGACTCTGGGGTGACTTTGGTTTTTTTTTGGGGTGACTCTGGGGTGATTTTGGTCGTTTTTTGGGGTCCCCCAGACGTGTCCCGGGCCGTGGAGCTGCTGGAGCGGCTCCAGCGCAGCGGGGAGCTGCCCCCCCCCCAAAAACTGCAGGCGCTGCAGAGGGTCCTGCAGAGCAAGTTCTGCTCGGCCATCCGCGAGGTGACCCCCAAAACACCCCAAAACACACCTGGGAACCCCAAAACCCACCTGGGAACCCCAAAATCCACCCAAAAAAACACCTGGGAACCCCAAAATCCACCTGGGAACCCCAAAAAACACCCCAGAATCCACGTGGGAGCCCCAAAACCCACCTGGGACCGCAAAAAATACACCTGGGAACCCCAAAACATACCTGGGAACCCCAAAACCCTCCAAAAATCCACCTGGGAACCCCAAAAACCATCCCAAAAACCACCTGGGAACCCCAAAATCCACCCAAAAAAAACACCTGGGAACCCCAAAATCCACCTGAGAACCCCAAAAACCACCCCAAAAACACCCCAAAACACCCCAAAATCCACCTGGGAACCCCCAAAAAACACACCTGGGAACCCTAAAACACACCTGGGAACCCCAAAACCCTCCAAAAATCCACCTGGGAACCCCAAAAACCACCCAAAAAACCACCTGGGAACCCCAAAATCTTTCTGGGGCACCCCAAAAAACACCCCGAAAACCACCCCCAAACCCACCTGGGAACCCCAAAATCAACCTGGGAACCCCAAAAATCACCCCAAAATCTTTCTGGGGCACCCCAAAATCCACCCAGGGTCCCCCAAAATCCCACATGAGCCCCCCCAAAACCCCTGCAGGCCCCTCCCAACACCCCAAAATTCCCCCCAAAATCTCTCCAGGTTCCCCTGGGGGGGCTCAGGGGGGGCTGCCCCCGGGATTTTGGGGTCCCCCCTCCCCAATTTCGGGGTCCCCCCCCCAGGTCTACGAGCAGCTCTACGACACCTTGGACATCGCGGGGAGCCCCGAGATCCGCGCCCACGCCACGGCCAAGGTACCCAAAAAACACCCCAAAAACAGCCCAAAAACACCCCAAAAATGGCCCCAAAATCACCCCAAAAACAAACCCCAAAGTCGCCCCAAAAACGGTCCCAAAACATCCCAAAAACAGCCCAAAAAACACCCCAAAAATGGCCCAAAAACATCCCAAAATCATCCCAAAAACAGCCTGGGGACCCCCAAAATTGCTCTAGGACCCCAAAAATATCCTGGGGAATCCTGAAAATAACCTGGGGACCCCAAAAATCACCCAGGGACCCCAAAACCCACCCTGGGGATCCCAAAAAGTCCTTCTGGGACCCCCAAAAAAATCACCCAGGGTTCCCTAAAAAATTCTGGGGATCCTAAAAACATCCTGGGGACCCCAAAAACCAATGTCCCCCCAATGTCCCAAATCCCCCCATGTCCCCAATGTCCCCAATGTCCCCAATGTCCCCAATGTCCCCAGTTCCCCCAATCTCCCCAATCCCCCCCAGTGTCCCCAACCATGTCCCCTGTCCCCAATGTCCCCAATCCCCCCAATGTCCCCAATGTCCCCAATCCCCCCAATGTCCCCAATGTCCCCAATGTCCCCCCTGTCCCCAATCCCCCCAGTGTCCCCAGTCCCCCCAATGTCCCCAATCCCCCCAATGTTCCCAATCCCCCCCAGTGTCCCCAATGTCCCCAACCATGTCCCCCTGTCCCCAATGTCCCCAGTTCCCCCAATCTCCCCAATCCCCCCAGTGTCCCCAATCCCCCCCAATGTCCCCAATCCCCCCATTGTCCCCAGTGCCCCCAATGTCCCCAATCCCCCCCCAGTGTCCCCAACCATGTCCCCTGTCCCCAATGTCCCCAATCCCCAACAATGTCCCTAATGTCCCCAGTCCCCCCAATGTCCCCAATGTCCCCAATGTCCCCCCATGTCCCCAATCCCCCCAGTGTCCCCAACACCCTGTCCCCAACCATGTCCCCCTGTCCCCAGGCCACCGTGGCCGCCTTTGCCGCCAGCGAGGGCCACGCCCACCCGCGGGTGGTGGAGCTGCCCAAGACCGAGGAGGGTTTGGGGTTCAACATCATGGGGGGCAAGGAGCAGAACTCGCCCATCTACATCTCCAGGGTCATCCCGGGGGGGGTGGCCGATCGACACGGGGGGCTCAAGAGAGGGGACCAGCTGCTCAGTGTCAATGGAGTGGTGAGAATTTGGGGGATTTTGGGGAGATTTGGGGTTTTTGGGGGGTTTGGGGTGGTTAAAATGAGGTTTGGGGTGGTTAAATTGGGTTTGGGGTGGTTAAATTGGAGTTTGGGGGGGATTTTGGGGTCTGGGGGGCTCAAGAGAGGGGAGCAGCTGCTGAGCGTCAACGGGGTGGTGAGAATTGGGGGGATTTGGGGAGATTTGGGGGATTTTGGGAAAAATTTGGGGGATTTTGGGGAGGTTAAACCGGGATTTTGGGGTGATTTGGGGGGATTTTGAGGATGGCTGAGGGGCTGGAGGGATGAAATTGAGGGGGGAAGCTGCTGAGTGTCAACAGGATGGTGAGAATTTGGGGGGATTTGGGGAGATTTTGGGGTGTTTGGGGTGGTTAAATTGGAGTTTGGGGGGGATTTTGGGGTTGGGGGGCTCAAGAGAGGGGACCAGCTGCTCAGTGTCAATGGAGTGGTGAGAGTTTGGGGGAATTTGGGGATATTTGGGGGAAATTTGGGGTTTTTGGGGGGTTTGGGGTGGTTAAATTGGGGTTTGGGGGGATTTGGGGGTGGCTGATCGACACGGGGGGCTCAAGAGAGGGGACCAGCTGCTCAGTGTCAATGGAGTGGTGAGAATTGGGGATTTTGGGGGAATTTGGGGGAAATTTGGGGTTTTTGGGGGGTTTGGGGTAGTTAAAATGAGGTTTGGGGTGGTTAAATTGGGTTTGGGGTGATTAAATTGGAGTTTGGGGGGGATTTTGGGGTCTGGGGGGCTCAAGAGAGGGGACCAGCTGCTGAGTGTCAATGGGGTGGTGAGAATTGGGGGATTTTGGGGGATTTTGGGGGTTTGGGGCGGTTAAATTGGGGTTTGGGGGGGTTAGAGGGGGATTTTGGGGGGGCTGAGAGGGGTTGGGGGGCTCAAGAGAGGGGAGCAGCTGCTAAGCATCAATGGAGTGGTGAGAGTTTGGGGGATTTTGGGGGGTTTGGGGTGGTTAAAATGAGGTTTGGGGTGGTTAAATTGGGTTTGGGGTGGTTAAATTGGGTTTGGGGGGATTTTGGGGTTGGGGGGCTCAAGAGAGGGGACCAGCTGCTGAGCGTCAATGGGGTGGTGAGAATTGGGGGATTTTGGGGAGATTTGGGGGATTTTGGGAAAAATTTGGGGGATTTTGGGGAGGTTAAACTGGGATTTTGGGGTGATTTGGGGGGATTTTGAGGATGGCTGAGGGGCTGGAGGGATGAAATTGAGGGGAGAAGCTGCTGAGTGTCAACAGGATGGTGAGAATTTGGGGGGATTTGGGGAGATTTTGGGGTGTTTGGGGGGGTTAAATTGGGGTTTGGGGGGGATTTTGGGGTCTGGGGGGCTCAAGAGAGGGGAGCAGCTGCTGAGTGTCAATGGAGTGGTGAGAGTTTGGGGGAATTTGGGGATTTTGGGGGGCTAAAATGAGGTTTGGGGGGGGTTGAATTGGGATTTGGGGGGGATTTTGGGGTCTGGGGGGCTCAAGAGAGGGGACCAGCTGCTCAGTGTCAATGGAGTAGTGAGAATTGGGGGGATTTTGGGGGATTTTGGGGGAAATTTGGGGATTTTGGGAGGTTAAAATGGGGTTTGTGGGGCATTTGGGGGGGATTTTGGGGGGATTTTGGGGTCTGGGGGGCTCAAGAGAGGGGAGCAGCTGCTCAGTGTCAATGGAGTGGTGAGAATTGGGGATTTTGGGGTTTTTGGGGGGTTAAAATTGGGTTTGGGAGGATTTTGGGGGGCTGAGTGGGATATGGGGCGGGTTTGGGGTCAGTTTTTGGGGTCCCATTTGGGTTTTTGGGGTTCTGGGTCTTTGGGGTTCTGGGTTTTTGGGGTTCTGGGTTTTTGGGGTCCTGGGTTTTTGGGGTTTCTGGGTCAGTTTTTGGGGTCCCATTTGGGTTTTTGGGGTTTCTGGTTGGGTTTTTGGGGTCAGGGTGGGTTTTGGGTCAGTTTTTGGGGTCCCATTTGGGTTTTTGGGGTTTTGGGCCAGTTTTTGTGGTCCCATTTGGGTTTTTGGGGTTCTGGGTCTTTGGGGTTCTGGGTTTTTGGGGTTCTGGGTTTTTTGGGGTTCTGGTTGGGTTTTTGGGGTTTCTGGGTCAGTTTTTGGGGTCCCATTTGGGTTTTTGGGGTTTTGGGCCAGTTTTTGGGGTCCCATTTGGGTTTTTGGGGTTTCTGGGTCAGTTTTTGGGGTTTTTGGGGCTCAGAGCGTTGAAGGGGAGCAGCACGAGCGCGCGGTGGAGCTGCTGAAGGCGGCGCAGGGATTTTGGGATCGGGGCGGGTTTTGGGTGTATTTTTGGGGTTTCTGGGTGGGTTTTTGGGGTTTCTGGGTCAGTTTTTGGGGTCCCATTTGGGTTTTTGGGGTTTCTGGGTCAGTTTTTGGGGTTTCTGGGTCAGTTTTCGGGGTTTTTGGGGCGCAGAGCGTGGAGGGGGAGCAGCACGAGCGCGCGGTGGAGCTGCTGAAGGCGGCGCAGGGATTTTGGGGTTCTGGTTGGGTTTTTGGGGTCGGGGTGGATTTTGGGTCAGTTTTTGGGGTCCCATTTGGGTTTTTGGGATTTCTGGGTGGGTTTTTGGGGTTCTGGGTCAGTTTTTGGGGTTTTTGGGGCGCAGAGCGTGGAGGGGGAGCAGCACGAGCGCGCGGTGGAGCTGCTGAAGGCGGCGCAGGGATTTTGGGATCGGGGCAGGTTTTGGGTGTATTTTTGGGATTTCTGGGTGGGTTTTTGGGGTTTCTGGGTCAGTTTTTGGGGTTTCTGGGTCAGTTTTTGGGGTTTTTGGGGCGCAGAGCGTGGAGGGGGAGCAGCACGAGCGCGCGGTGGAGCTGCTGAAGGTTGTGCAGGGATTTTGGGGTCAGGGTGGGTTCTGGGTCAGTTTTTGGGGTCCCATTTGGTTTTTGGGGTGCAGAGCGTTGAAGGGGAGCAGCACAAGCGTGCGGCGGAGCTGCTGAAGGTTGTGCAGGGATTTTGGGATCGGGGCAGGCTCTGGTTGGGTTTTTGGGGTCAGGGTGGGTTCTGGGTCAGTTTTCGGGGTTCTGGGTCAGTTTTTGGGGTCCCATTTGGGTTTTTGGGATTTCTGGGTGGGTTTTTGGGGTTTCTGGGTCAGTTTTTGGGGTTTCTGGGTCAGTTTTCGGGGTTTTTGGGGTGCAGAGCGTGGAGGGGGAGCAGCACGAGCGCGCGGTGGAGCTGCTGAAGGCGGCGCAGGGAGTTTGGGATCGGGACGGGTTTTGGGTGTATTTTTGGGATTTCTGGTTGGGTTTTTGGGGTTCTGGGTGGGTTTTTGGGGTTTCTGGGTCAGTTTTTGGGGTTTTTGGGGCGCAGAGCGTGGAGGGGGAGCAGCACGAGCGCGCGGTGGAGCTGCTGAAGGCGGCGCAGGGATTTTGGGATCGGGGCAGGTTTTGGGTGTATTTTTGGGATTTCTGGGTGGGTTTTTGGGGTTTCTGGGTCAGTTTTTGGGGTTTTTGGGGCGCAGAGCGTGGAGGGGGAGCAGCACGAGCGCGCGGTGGAGCTGCTGAAGGCGGCGCAGGGCTCGGTGAAGCTCGTGGTGCGCTACACGCCGCGGGTGCTGGAGGAGATGGAGGCGCGATTCGAGAAGCTGCGCACGGCGCGGCGGCGCCAGCACAACAGCTACTCGTGAGGGACCCCAAAACACCCAATCCCAAAATCCTGAACCCTCAGATCCCAAAACACCCAATCCCCAAAATCCTGAACCCTCAGATCCCCTAAATCCTGAACCCTCAAATCCCCTAAACCCACCCAGAGCTCCCAATCCCATAAATCCTGAACCCTCAAATCCCCGAAATCCAAACCTCCTAAATCCCCAAAATTCTGAACCCAAAGCACCAAATCCCATAAATCCTGAACACTCAAATCCCCGAAATCCCCAAAATCCTGAACCCAAACTCCCTAAATCCAAACCACCAAATCCCCAAAATCCAACCCCCCCTAAATCCCATAAATCCTGAACTCTCAAATCCCTAAAACCGACCCAGAGCTCCCAATCCCATAAATCCTGAACCCTCAAATCCCCAAAAACTGACCCAGAGCTCCCAATCCCATAAATCCTGAACCCTCAAATCCCCTAAACCCACCCAGAGCTCCCAATCCCATAAATCCTGAACCCTCAAATCCCCGAAATCCCCAAATTCCTGAACCCAAACCTCCTAAATCCCCAAAATTCTGAACCCAAAGCACCAAATCCCATAAATCCTGAACCCTCAAATCTCCAAAATCCCCTAAATCCTGAACCCAAACCCCCTAAATCCAAACCATCAAATCCCCAAAATCCAAGCCCCCCAAATCCCATAAACCCTGAACCCTCAAATCCCCAAAACCGGACCCAGAGCTCCCAATCCCATAAATACTGAACCCTCAAATCCCCAAAATCCCCTGAACCCTGAACCCAAACCTCACAAATCCCATAAATCCTGAACCCCACAAACCCCACAAAAACGGACCCAAAGCACCCAGTCCCCTAAATCCCGAACCCCACAAACCCCCCAAAATCCTGAACCCAAACCCCACAAATCCCCCAAAATCCTAAACCCCCAAATCCCAAAAATCCCCCAAAATCCTGAACCCAAACCACCAAATCCTCAAAATCCAAACCCCACAAACCCCCCAAACCCCCTAAATCCTCAAAATCCTAAACCCAAACCACCAAATCCCCCAAAACCCTGAGCCCTCAAATCCCACAAATCCCCCAAAACCCTGAACCCAAACCCCACAAAATCCTAAACCCAAACCCCACAAATCCCCTAAACCCAAATCCCACAAAGTCCTAAACCCTCAAATCCCAAAAATCCTAAACCTCCCTGTCCCCAAATCCCCCAAATCCCCTAAACCCAAATCCCCCAAACCCTTCCCCCCCCAAATTTCACCCCAAACCCCCCCTGACCCCCCAAATTTCACCCCTGACCCCCCAAATTTCACCCCAAACCCCCTTGACCCCCCAAATTTCACCCCAAACCTTTCAGCCTCCCCAAATTTCACCCCAAACCCCCCTGACCCCCCAAATTTCACCCCAAACCCCCCTGACCCCCCAAATTTCACCCCAAACCCCTCCTGACCCCCCAAATTTCACCCCAAACCTTTCAGCCTCCCCAAATTTCACCCCAAACCCCCCTGACCCCCCAAATTTCACCCCAAACCCCCCATGACCCCCCCAAATTTCACCCCAAACCCCCCCTGACCCCCCAAATTTCACCCCAAACCTTTCAGCCTCCCCAAATTTCACCCCAAACCCCCCTGACCCCCCAAATTTCACCCCTGATCCCCCAAATTTCACCCCAAACCCCCCTGACCCCCCAAATTTCACCCCAAACTCCCCTTGACCCCCCAAATTTCACCCCAAACCCCCCTGACCCCCCAAATTTCACCCCAAACCCCCCTGACCCCCCAAATTTCACCCCAAACCCCCCCTGACCCCCCAAATTTCACCCCTGACCCCCCAAATTTCACCCCAAACCCCCCTGACCCCCCAAATTTCACCCCAAACTCCCCTTGACCCCCCAAATTTCACCCCAAACCCCCCATGACCCCCCAAATTTCACCCCAAACCCCCCATGACCCCCCAAAATTTCACCCCAAACCCCCCTGACCCCCCAAATTTCACCCCTGACCCCCCAAATTTCACCCCAAACCCCCCCTGACCCCCCAAATTTCCCCCACAGGTCGCTGGAGTCGCGGGGTTGAGCCCCCAGGACGCCTCAGACTCTTCTGGGACCCCCCAAAATCCTCCTGGGCCCCCCGGGACCCCCAAACCCCCTCTGTATATTTGGGTATTTATGGGCGCTGCCCCTGTACAGTATTTATTGATCCTGGTAAAGGCGCGGCCCAGGTGGGCGCTGACGTCACCTGAGTGTCATTGGGGTCACCTGAGTGTCATTGGGGTCACCTGAGGGTCACCTGAGGGTCACCTGAGGGTCACCTGAGTGTCATTGGGGTCACCTGAGGGTCACCTGAGGGTCACCTGAGTGTCATTGGGGTCACCTGAGGGTCATTGGGGTCACCTGAGGGTCACCTGAGTGTCACCTGAGGGTCATTGATGTCACCTGAGGGTCACCTGTGTGTCACCTGAGTGTCATTGGGGTCACCTGAGGGTCACCTGAGGGTCACCTGAGTGTCATTGGGGTCACCTGAGTGTCACCTGAGTGTCATTGGGGTCACCTGAGGGTCACCTGAGGGTCACCTGAGTGTCATTGGGGTCACCTGAGTGTCATTGGGGTCACCTGAGGGTCACCTGAGTGTCACTGATGTCACCTGAGTGTCATTGGGGTCAGCTGAGGGTCACCTGAGTGTCACCTGTGTCACCTGAGTGTCACCTGAGGGTCACCTGAGGGTCATTGAGGTCACCTGTGTGTCACCTGTGTCACCTGAGTGTCATTGGTGTCACCTGAGTGTCATTGGTGTCACCTGAATGTCACCTGAGGGTCACCTGTGTGCCACTTGTTTGTCACCTGTGTCTCCTCAGTGTCATTGATGTCACCTGTGTGTCACCTGAGTGTCACCCAAGGGTCATTGAGGTCACCTGTGTGTCACCTGAGTGTCACTGATGTCACCTGAGTGTCATTGATGTCACGTGTGTGTGTCACCTGTGTCACGTGTGTCACCTGATTGTCACCTGTGCGTCATTGGTGTCGCCTGTGTCACACCTGTATGTCACCTGATTGTCATTAATGTCGTCTGAGCGTCACCTGAATGTCACCAGTGTCACCTGAACGTCATTAATGTCACCTGAGTGTCATTGATGTCACATGTGTGTGTCACCTAAATGTCACCTGTGTGTCATCAATGTCACCTCTGTCACGTGTGTGTCACAAGGTGGGGGGAGGGTTCCCGTCACCGTTTTTGGGGTTGAAAAAAGGAGATTTGGGGCCGTTGCCATGGTAACGGGTAAGGGAGGACAGGGGCGGTTTCCGTGGTGATTTGGGGTCCTGTTGCCATGGTAACGGGGTTGGGTGAGGTGCTCTGGGCCCTTGGGGGGGGAGGAAATCTCGTTTCCATGGCAACATGGAAGGATGGAGAGGTCCCGTTTCCATGGCAACACACAAGGAGGGGGATGTTCCGTTTCCATGGCAACCCAGGAGAGGGGATGCTCCATCTCCATGGCAACACAGGAGGGGTGGAGTCCCATCTCCACGGCAACCGGGAGGGAGTGGAGCCCTGTCTCCATGGCAACGCGCGTGGAGGGAGGGTTGGTTTCCATGGCGACACGTGGGGGATGGGCGGGGTCCGTTTCCATGGTAACAGGGATGGATGGGGTGACCCGGATGAGGGGGAAGCGCTCCCGTTCCCATGGCAACCGCGTTGGCTGATGCGCCGTCTCCACGGCAACGCTGGGATGGGCCGATCCCGTTGCCATGACGACGCACGCGGGGATGGGATGGGGGTGGTTGGTCCATCCCCATGGCAACGCGCTGGGGGCGGGGCCGTCTCCATGGCAACGCGCATGCGCGGCCGCCCCCGCCCCCGCCCGATGACATCACCCCCCTGAGGCCCCGCCCCCCGCGCGCTCCCATTGGATGATCGCTCCTCGGCCCCGCCCCTCCCCCCCACCCCCCGCCGCGGCCCCGCGCCGCGCTCCCATTGGTCCGCGCCGCTGTCAATCAGCGCCGCTCTTAAAGGGCCCGCGCCGCGTTTAGCGGGGCCGGCCGGGGGGGGGTCGGTACCCGGGGGGGGGGCGGGCGGCGGCCGCGGGGCTCGGGCGGGCCCGGGGCGCTCTGGGGGCCTGAACGGGTGCGGGGGCGACCGGCAGCGACCCCCCCACCCAGCCCGGGGCCCCCCCTCCCCGCCGGGCCGCCTCCCTCCGCCGGAGCCGCCGCAGCGCCGCTCGGAGCCCAGGTAGGAGCAGGGCCCGAGCCCCCCCCGGGCACCCCCGGGACCCCCGGCCCGCGGCCGGCAGCCACATCCCGATCCCATCGCAGCGTCGGCATCCGCATCCCAAATCCGGCATCCGCATCCCAAATCCGGCATCTCCATCCCGAACCCGGCATCCCCATCCCGAATCCGGCATCTCCATCCCAAATCCGGCAGCTGCATCCTAAATTCGGCATCCACATCCCGAATCCGGCATCCCCATCCCGAATCCGGCACCTCCATCCCGAATCCGGCATCCACATCCCGAATCCGGCATCCGCATCCCAAATTCGGCACCTCCATCCCGAATCCTGCATCTCCATCCCAATCCGGCAGCCGCATCCCCACCTCCGACATCCCAGTCCCGACCGCATCCCCATCCCCGGCATCCGCATCCCGATCCCATTCCAGCCCCGGCATCCGCACCCGAAATCCGGCAGCCGCATCCCGATCTCATCCCGGCCCCATCCGTGCCCCGGCATTCCCATCCCAAATCCATCAGCCGCATCCCATTCCCGGCATCCCATCCTCGGCCCCGGCATCCTCATCCCGGCCCCATCCTGATCCCATCCCCGGCATTCCCATCCCGCCTCCGACATTCCAATCCCGACCCCATCCCCGGCTCCGGCAGCCGCATCCCGGCCCCATCCTGATTCCATCCCACCTCCGACATCCCATTCCCCGTCCCATCCCAAATCCGGCATCCCAATCCCACCCCCGGCATCCTAATCCCGGTTCCGGCAGCCGCATCCCGGCCCCGTCCCATCCTATCCCCGGCATTGCCATCCCAAACCCGGCATCCGATCCCAATCCCGATCCCATCCCCACCTCTTGCATCCCCATCCCATCCCCGGGATCCGCATCCCAAATCCGGCATCCCCATCCCAGCTCCGGCATCTCCATCCCGATCCCATTCCCGGTTCCAGCAGCCGCATTCCGGCCCCATCCCGATCCCAGTCCCGGCATTCCCATCCCGGCCCCATCCCAGTCCCGATCCCAATCCCAACCCAGTCCCAATCCCGACCCCATCCCAGTCCCGATCCCGATCCCAAACCCGGCATCCACATCCCAAATCTGACACCGGCATCTGCATCCCGATCCCGACCCCATCCCAGTCCCCCATTCCAGTTCCCATCCTCCCCCACCCCATTTTGGCACCCTCCAGGCCCCAGTGCCCCCCAGTTCATTCCAGTGCCCCCCATTTCATCCCAGTACCTCCCCAATTCACCCCAGTCCCATCCCAGTGCCCCCCAGTCCCATCCCAGTACCTCTCAATGCCCCCCATTTCATCCCAGTGTCCCCCAGTCCCATCCCAGTGCCCCCCAGTCCCATCCCAGTGCCCCCCAATTAATCCCAGTGCCCCCCATTTCATCCCAGTACACCCCCAGTGCCCCCCAATTAATCCCAGTACCTCTCAATGCCCCCCAGTCCCATCCCAGTGCCCCCCAGTTCCATCCCAGTACCCTCCAGTGCCCCCCAGTTCCCCTCCCCCACTGCATCCCATTGCACCCCCCCACTGCATCATCCCATGACCCCCAGACCGCCCCCAATTCACCCTCCCAGTAACACCCAGTAACTCCCAGTACCCCCAGTACCCCCTCATTGCACCCCCATCCCATCCCCAGGTGTGCCCAGGTGTGCCCCAGGTGCCAGGATGATGTGCCAGGTGCTGCCCACCCCCAGCCAGGACCCCCAGAGTGTTTTGGGACCCCCAGAATGGTTCAGGACCCCCATGATCGATCATGAGCTGGTTACTGATGCTGTTTCCATCCCCCCCAGGTGCCCCCAGGTGTGCCCCAGGTACCCCCAGGTGCCAGGATGATGTGCGAGGTGCTGCCCACCATCAGCCAGGACCCCCAGAGTGTTTTGGGACCCCCAGAGTGGTTCAGGACCCCCAGGATCGATCAGAGCTGGTTACTGATGTTGTCTCCCATTAAATCCATCCCCCCCAGGTGCCCCCAGGTGCGCCAAGGTGTGCCCAGGTGCCAGGATGATGTGCGAGGTGCTGCCCACCCCCAGCCAGGACCCCCAGAGTGTTTTGGGACCCCCAGAGTGGTTCAGGACCCCCAGAATGGTTCAGGACCCCCAGGATCGATCATGAGCTGGTTACTGATGCTGTTTCCATCCCCCCCAGGTGTGCCCCAGGTACCCCCAGGTGCCAGGATGATGTGCGAGGTGCTGCCCACCATCAGCCAGGACCCCCAGAGTGGTTCAGGACCCCCAGAGTGGTTCAGGACCCCCAGGACTGATCAGAACCGTTTGTTGATGCTGTTTCCATCCCCCCCAGGTGCCCCCAGGTGCCCCAGGTGTGCCCAGGTACCCCCAGGTGCCAGGATGATGTGCGAGGTGCTGCCCACCATCAGCGAGGACCCCCCAGAGTGTTTTGGGAGCCCCAGAATGGTTCAGGACCCCCATGATCGATCAGAGCTGGTTACTGATGTTGTCTCCCATTAAATCCATCCCCCCCAGGTGCCCCCAGGTGTGCCCCAGGTACCCCCAGGCGCCAGGATGATGTGCGAGGTGCTGCCCACCATCAGCGAGGACCCCCGGCGGGGCTCGGGCCCCCCGGAGGAGCCGGGGCTGGAGCAGCTGATGGTGCAGATGCTGCGGGAGCGCGAGCGGCTGCTGGAGACGCTGCGGGACACGCAGGAGGGGCTGGCGACGGCGCACCTGCGGCTGCGGGACCTGGCGCACGAGAGGGACCTGCTGCAGCGGCAGCTCAACAGCGCCCTGCCCCAGGTGCGGAAAGGGTTAAAAATGGGCGGGGTTAAACTGGGTGTGGTCAGGGTAAGGGGAAAGGTGAGAGCAGCTCAACAGCGCCCTGCCCCAGGTGCGGAAAGGGTTAAAAGGGGCGGGGTTAAACTGGGTGTGGTCAGGAAAAGGGGTTGGAAAGGTGAGTGCAGCTCAACAGAGCCCTGCCGCAGGTGCGGAAAGGGTTAAAAATGGGTGTGGCAGAGGGTTAAACTGGGCGTGGTACCATTGTGGGCGGGGTTAAACTGGGTGTGGTACCATTGTGGGCGGGGTTAAACTGGGTGTGGTACCATTGTGGGCGGGGTTAAACTGGGTGTGGTCATGGAAAGGTGGAAAAGGGTTTGGGCAGGTGAGAGCAGCTCAGGTGAGTTCAGGTGTGAGAAAGTTTGGGGTGTGGTCAGATGGGTGTGGCACAGCTCAGTGTCCCCGATGTCCCCAATGTCCCAAATCCCCCCAATGTCCCACAATGTCCCCCGTGTCCCCAATGTCCCCAGTGTCCCAATATCCCCAGTGTCCCCAATGCCCCCACTGTCCCTGACTGTCCCTGACTGTCCCCAGTGTCCCCAATCCCCCCCCCCAATGTCCCCAATGTCCCCAATTTCCCCCCAATGTCCCCAATGTCCCCCAGTGTCCCCAATGTCCCCAGTGTCCCCAGTGTCCCCAGTGTCCCCGCTGTCCCTGACTGTCCCTGACTGTCCCTGTCCCCAGGAACTGGCCGCTCTCACCAAGGAGCTGAACCTGTGCCGGGAGCAGCTCCTGGAGCGCGAGGAGGAAATCGCCGAGCTCAAGGCGGAGCGGAACAACACCCGGGTGAGCACCTGGGACACCTGGGGACACCTGGGGACAGCTGGGACACACCTGGGACACACCTGGGACACCTGGGGACACCTGGGGACACCTGGGACACACCTGGGACACACCTGGGGACACCTGGGACACACCTGGGGACACCTGGGGACACCTGGGACACACCTGGGGACACACCTGGGACACACCTGGGACACCTGGGACACACCTGGGACACACCTGGGACAGCTGGGACACACCTGGGACACACCTGGGACACACCTGGGACAGCTGTGTGTCACCTGTGTGTCATGTGGCACCTGTCCCTTGCCACGTGGCAACTGGCACCTGCCATGTGACACCTGGTACCTGGTGTCCCCAATGTCCCCAATCCCCCCAATGTCCCCACTGTCCCCAGTGTCCCCAGTGTCCCCAGTGTCCCCAATGTTCCCAATCCTCCCACTGTCCCCATGTCCCAGCTGCTGCTGGAGCACCTGGAGCACCTGGTGTCCCCAATGTCCCCAATGTCCCCAATGTCCCCAATGTCCCCAGTGTCCCCAAATGTCCCCCCAGTGTCCCCAATGTCCCAAATCCCCCCAATCCCCCCAATGTCCCCAATGTCCCCTCCCTGTCCCCTGTCCCAGCTGCTGCTGGAGCACCTGGAGCACCTGGTGTCCCCAATGTCCCCACTGTCCCCAATGTCCCCAATCCCCCCAGTGTCCCCAATCCCCCCAATCCCCCCAGTGTCCCCAGTGTCCCCAATGTCCCCAATGTCCCCAATGTCCCCAACGTCCCCTCCCTGTCCCCTGTCCCAGCTGCTGCTGGAGCACCTGGAGCACCTGGTGTCCCCAATGTCCCCAATGTCCCCAGTGTCCCCAATCCCCCCAGTGTCCCCCCAGTGTCCCCAATGTCCCCAATGTCCCCAATGTCCCCAATGTCCCCTCCCTGTCCCCTGTCCCAGCTGCTGCTGGAGCACCTGGAGCACCTGGTGTCCCCAATGTCCCCAATGTCCCCAGTGTCCCCAATCCCCCCAGTGTCCCCAGTGTCCCCAATGTCCCCAATCCCCCCAATGTCCCCAATGTCCCCACTGTCCCCAATGTCCCCAATCCCCCCAGTGTCCCCAGTGTCCCCAATGTCCCCAATGTCCCCAATGTCCCCAATGTCCCCTCCCTGTCCCCTGTCCCAGCTGCTGCTGGAGCACCTGGAGCACCTGGTGTCCCCAATGTCCCCAATGTCCCCATGTCCCCTCCCTGTCCCAGCTGCTGCTGGAGCACCTGGAGCACCTGGTGTCCCCAATGTCCCCAATGTCCCCTCCCTGTCCCCTGTCCCAGCTGCTGCTGGAGCACCTGGAGCACCTGGTGTCCCCAATGTCCCCAATGTCCCCTCCCTGTCCCCTGTCCCAGCTGCTGCTGGAGCACCTGGAGCACCTGGTGTCCCCAATGTCCCCAATGTCCCCAATGTCCCCAATGTCCCCTCCCTGTCCCCTGTCCCAGCTGCTGCTGGAGCACCTGGAGCACCTGGTGTCGCGCCACGAGCGCTCTCTCCGCATGACCGTGGTCAAGCGCCAGGCGCAGTCCCCGGGCGGCGTCTCCTCCGAGGTCGAGGTGCTCAAGGCGCTCAAGTCGCTCTTCGAGCACCACAAGGCGCTGGACGAGAAGGTTCGGGGGTCCCGGGGGGATTTTGGGGGGTCCTGGGGGGTTTGGGGGATTTTTTGGGGATTTTTTTGGGATTTTTTTGGGGATTTTTTGGGGTTTTTTTGGGGATTTTTCGCGGGTTTCTGGGGAGTTTTGGGTGGTTTGTGGGTGACCTTGGGGGTTTTGGGGTGACCTGAGGGGGTTTTGGGAGGGTTTGGTGAGGGTTTTAGGGGGTCCCCAGAGGGTCTTGGGGGGTCCAAGGGGGGTTTTGGGGGATTTTTGGGGGGGTCTCTGAGGGATTTTGGGATGTCCCTGGGGGGTCTTGGGGGAGTCTCTGTGGGGTTTTGGGGTGACCTGGGGGATTTTAGGGGGTCCCCAGAGGGTCTTGGGGGGTTTTGGGGTGACCTGGGGGGTTTTTGGGGGGGTCTCAGGGCGATTTTGGGGTCACCTGGTCACACCCGGTCACACCTGGTGGCACCTGGACGTCCCCAAGGGACTCTCAGGTGGCTTCTGAGGTGGCACAGGTGGCTCTGGGGACATCCCGTGGGGGGGTTCTGGTGGCTCTGGGGTCCCCTTGGTGTCCCCAGGTGTCCCCTCAGTGTCCCCTCGCTGTCCCCTCGCTGTCCCCAGGTGCGGGAGCGGCTGCGGGTGGCGCTGGAGCGCGTGGCCGTGCTGGAGGAGGAGCTGGAGGTGTCCAACCAGGAGGTGGGGACAGCGGGGACAGCGGGGACAGCGGGGACAGCGGGGGACAGAGGGGACAGTGGGGAACAGCAGGGGGTGACACTGTCCCTGTGGGTGACACTTTTTCCTGTCGGTGACACTGTCGCTGTCCCTGTGGGTGACACTGTCCCCTGTCGGTGACACTGTCCCTGTCGCTGTCGGTGACACTGTCCCCTGTCCCCACAGTCGCTGTCCCTGCGCGAGCAGCTGTCGCTGTCCCGGCGCCGCTCGGGACTGGAGGAGGCGGCCACGGACGGGGACAGCGCGGTGAGGGGACAGGAGGGGACAGGGGGGGACAGGGGGGGGACAGGAGCGGACAGGAGGGGACAGGGGGGGACAGGGAGGGGACAGGGACAGAGGAGGGGACAGGAGCGGACAGGGAGGGGACAGGAGGGGACAGGGGGGGACAGGGAGGGGACAGGAGGGGACAGGAGGGGACAGGGAGGGACAGGAGGGGGACAAGGGGGGTTAGAGGTCACGGGGTCAAGGGTCACTCTGGTCATCTCAGGGGGGTCATGGGGTCACTGTGGGGGTCACAGTGGCTCAAGTTTGGGGAGGCTGAGTTTGGGGGGTCAGGGGATTGGGGGTTGGGGGGGTCAGTGGGCAAATGACCCCCAAGTGACCCCAGAGTGACCCCAGAATGACCCCCTGACCCCCTCATGACCCCTCGTGACCCCGTGTCCCCAGGCCAGCCCCGAGTGACCCCAGACTGACCCTAGTGACCCCAGAGTGACCCCCTGACCCCAGACTGACCCCAGAGTGACACCCTGACCGCAGAGTGACCCCTTCATGACCCCAGAGTGACCCCGTGACCCCAGAATGACCCCAGAGTGACCCCCTGACCCCTCGTGACCCTGTGTCCCAGGCCAGCCCTGAGTGACCCCAGATTGACCCTAAGACCCCAGAGTGACCCCAGAGTGACCCTGTGACCCCAGACTGACCCTAGTGACCCCAGACTGACCCTAGTGACCCCCTCATGACCCCGTGACCCCAGAGTGACCCCTGACCCCTCGTGACCCCGTGTCCCAGGCCAGCCCCGAGTGACCCTAGTGACCCCAGACTGACCCCCTCATGTCTCTAGTGACCCCAGAGTGACCCCCTGACCCCAGACTGACCCCAGACTGACCCTAGTGACCCCAGAGTGACCCCCTGACCCCAGACTAACCCAAATGACCCCAGAGTGACCCCGTGACCCCAGAGTGACCCCTGACCCCCCGTGACCCCGTGTCCCAGGCCAGCCCCGAGTGACCCTAGTGACTCCAGAATGACTCCAGGTGACCCTAGATGACCCCAGAGTGACCCCGTGACCCCAGACTGACCCCAGTGACCCCCTCCTGACCCCTGCTGACCCCCGGTGACCCCGTGTCCCAGGCCAGCCCTGAGTGACCCCAGACTGACCCTAGTGACCCCAGAGTGACCCAGTGACCCCCTCATGACCCCAGTGACCCCAGACTGACCCCAGTGACCCCCTCCTGACCCCTGCTGACCCCCGGTGACCCCGTGTCCCAGGCCAGCCCCGAGTGACCCCAGACTGACCCTAGTGACCCCAGAGTGACCCCAGTGACCCCCTCATGACCCCAGTGACCCTGTGACCCCAGAGTGACCCCAGTGACCCCAGACTGACCCCAGTGACCCCAGAGTGACCCCAGTGACCCCCTCATGACCCCGTGTCCCAGGCCAGCCCCAAGTGACCCCAGACTGACCCTAGTGACCCCAGAGTGACCCAGTGACCCCCTCATGACCCCAGACTAACCCAAATGACCCCAGAGTGACCCCAATGACCCCAGAGTGACCCCAGTGACCCCCTCCTGACCCCGTGTCCCAGGCCAGCCCCGAGCGCCGGCGCGAGGCCGAGCTGGAGGCGTCGCTGGGCCGGCAGCGCGTGGCCGCCCTGTGCCGCCAGCTCGGCCGCCTGCAGGACGAGGCCAGCGCTGCCCAGAGGGAGCTGGCCCGAGCCCACGAGGCGGGAGCCAAGCTGCAGAGGGACCTCAAGGAGGTGGGACGACAAAAATGGGGGAAAAACGGGAAAAAACGGGAAAAAATGGCGAAAAAACGGCCAAAAATGGGATAAAATGGGATCAAACTGGGAGGTATTAACTCCAAACTGGGAGGGTTTAACCCAAGCTGCAGAGGGACCTCAAGGAGGTGGGACAAGGGAAATGGGGAGAAAACGGGAAAAAACGGGGGAAAACGGTGAAAAAATGGCGAAAAACGGCCAAAAAATGGGGAAAAAACTGGCAAAAAAACGGGAAAAAATGGGAAAAAATGGCATCAAACTGGGAGGGATTAACCCCAAACTGGGAGGGTTTAACCCAAGCTGCAGAGGGACCTCAAGGAGGTGGGACAGGGGAAATGGGGAGAAAACGGGAAAAAATGGGAAAAAATGGCGAAAAACGGCCAAAAATTGGGATAAAATGGGATCAAACTGGGAGGGATTAACTCCAAACTGGGAGGGATTAACCCAGACTGGAGCTGGCCCGAGCCCACGAGGCGGGAGCCAAGCTGCAGAGGGACCTCAAGGAGGTGGGACAGGGGAAAAAAACGGGAAAAAACAGTGGAAAAATGGGAAAAAATGGCGAAAAAGGGCCAAAAAATGGGATAAAACTGGGAGGGTTTAACCCAAACTGGGAGGGAATGGCTGTCCCCAATCCC